>NC_057746.1:5104297-5107773 GCF_004010195.1 Chiloscyllium plagiosum | reverse complement strand
GCAGTGACAGGATGGTGCAGGGACAGCAGTGACAGGATGGTGCAAGGACAACAGTAACAGGATGGTGCAGCAACAGCAGTAACAGGATGGTGCAGGGACAGCAGTAACAGGATGTTGCAGGGACAGCAGTGACAGGATGGTGCAAGGACAGCAGTACCAGGATGGGTGAGAGACAGCAAATAACAGGATGGTGCAGCAACAGCAGTAACAGGATGGTGCAAGGACAACAGTGACAGGATAGTGCAGGGACCGCAGTGACAGGATGGTGCAGGGACAGCAGTGACAGGATGGTGCAAGGACAACAGTAACAGGATGGTGCAGCAACAGCAGTAACAGGATGGTGCAGGGACAGCAGTAACAGGATGTTGCAGGGACAGCAGTAACAGGATGTTGCAGGGACAGCAGTAACACGATGGTGCAGGGACAGCAGTAACAGGATGGTGCAGAGTCAGCAGTAACAGGATGGTGCATGGACAGCAGTAACAGGATGGTGCAGGGACAGCAGTAAAAGGATGGTGCAGGAACAGCAGTGACAGGATGGTGCAGGAACAGCAGTGACAGGATGGTGCAGGGTCAGCAGTAACAGGAAGGTGCAGGGACAGCAGTAACAGGATGGTGCAGGGACAGCAGTAACAGGGTGGTGCAACGACAGCATGACGGGATGGTGCAGGGACAGCAGTAACAGGATGGTGCAAGCACAGCAGTGACAGGATGGTGCAGGGACAGCAGAGACAGGATGGTGCAAGGACAGCAGTAACAGAATGGTGCAAGTACAGCAGTGACAGGGTGGTGCAGGGACAGCAGTAACAGGATGGTGCAGGGACAGCAGTAACAGGATGGTGCAGGGACAGGAGTAACAGGATGAGTGAGAGACGGCAAGTAACAGGATGGTGCAAGGACAGTAGTGACAGGATGGTGCAGGAACAGCAGTGACAGGATGGTGCAGAGTCAGCAGTAACAGGAAGGTGCAGGGACAGCAGTAACAGGATGGTGCAGGGACAGCAGTAACAGAATGCTGCAAGGACAGCAGTAACAGGTTGGTCCAGGGACAGCAGTAACAGGATGAGTGAGAGACGGCAAGTAACAGGATGGTGCAGGGACAGCAGTAACAGGATGGTGCAGGGACAGCAGTAACAGGATGGGTCAGGGACAGGAGTAACAGGATGGGTCAGGGCCAGCAATAACAGGATGGTGCAGGGACAGCAGTAACAGAATGGGCCAGGGACAGCAGTAACAGGATGGTGCAGGGACAGGAGTAACAGGATGGGTCAGGGCCAGCAGAAACAGGATGGGTCAGGGACAGCAGTAACAGGATGGTGCAGGGACAGCAGTGACAGGATGGTGCATGGACAGCAGTAACAGGATGGGCCAGGGACAGCAGTAACAGGATGGGCCAGGGACAGCAGTAACAGGATGGGCCAGGGAGAGCAGTAACAGGATGGTGCAGGGACAGCCGTAACAGGATGGTCCAGGGACAGCAATAACAGGATGGTGCAGGGACAGCAGTAACAGGATGTTGCTGGGACAGCAGTAACTGGATGGTGCAAGGACAGCAGTAACAGGATGGTGCAAGGACAACAGTAACAGGATGGTGCAAGGACAGCAGTAACAGGATGTTGCAGGGACAGCAGTACAAGGATGTTGCAGGGACAGCAGTAACAGGATGGTGCAGGGACAATAGTAACAGGATGGTGCAAGGACAGCAGTAACAGGATGGTGAAGGGACAATAGTAACAGGATGGTGCAGGGTCAGCAGTAACAGGATGGTGCATGGACAGCAGTATCAGGATGTTGCAGGGACAGCAGTAACAGGATGGTGCAAGGACAGCAGTAACAGGATGGTGCAAGGACAGCAGTAACAGGATGGTGCAAAGACAGCAGTAACAGGTTGGTGCAGGGACAGCAGTGACGGGATGGGTGTGAGACAGCAGTAACAGGATGGTGCAGGGACAGCAGTAACAGGATGGTGCAAGGACAGCAGTAACAGGATGGTGCAAGGACAACAGTGACAGGATGGTGCAGGGACAGCATTAAAAGGATTGTGCAGGGACAGCAGTAACAGGATGGTGCAAGGACAGCAGTAACAGCTGTGGCAGGGACAGTAGTAAGAGGATGGTGCAGGGACACCAAGTAACAGGATGGTGCAAGGACAGCAGTAACAAGATGGGTCAGTGACAGCAGTAGCAGGATGATGCAAGGACAGCAGTACCAGGATGGTGCAAGGACTGCAGTAACAGGATGGTGCAGGGACAGCAGTAACAGGATGGTGCAGGGACAGCAGTAACAGGATGTTGCAGGGACAGCAGTGACAGGATGGTGCAAAGACAGCAGTAACAGGATGGTGCAAAGACAACAGTAACAGGATGTTGCAGGGACAGCAGTAACAGGATGGTGCAAGGACAGCAGTAACAGGATGGTGCATGGACAGCAGTAACAGGATGTTGCCGGGACAGCAGTAACAGGATGGTGCAAGGACAGCAGTAACAGCATGGTGCAAGGACAACAGTAACAGGATGGTGCAAGGACAGCAGTAACAGGATGGTGCATGGACAGC
The DNA here is from genome assembly GCF_004010195.1 of Chiloscyllium plagiosum. NCBI lineage: Eukaryota > Metazoa > Chordata > Chondrichthyes > Orectolobiformes > Hemiscylliidae > Chiloscyllium > Chiloscyllium plagiosum. Next base: position 5,105,219 of record NC_057746.1, on the reverse strand, counting down.
AGTAACTGGATGGTGCAGGGACAGCAGTAACAGGATGTTGCAGGGACAGGAGTAACAGGATGGTGCAAGGACAGCAGTAACAGGATGGTGCGAGGACAACAGTAACAGGATGGTGCAAGGACAGCAGTAACAGGATGGTGCAGGGAAAGCAGTAACAGGATGGTGCAGGGACAGCAGTAACAGGATGGTGCAAGGATAGCAGTAACAGGATGAGTCAGGGACAGAAGTAACAGGATGGTGCAGGGACAGCTGTAACAGAATGGTGCAGGGTCAGCAGTGACGGGATGGTGCAGGGATAGCCGTAACAGGATGGTGCAAGGACAATAATAACAGGATGGTGCAGGGTCAGCAGTAACAGGATGTTGCAGGGACAGCAGTAACAGGATGGTGCAAGGACAGCAATAACAGGATGGTGCAAGGACAACAGTAACAGGATGGTGCAAGGACAGTAGTAACAGGATGGTGCATGGACAGCAGTAACAGGATGGTGCAGCAACAGCAGTAACAGGATGTTGCAGGGACAGGAGTAACAGGATGTTGCAGGGACAGCAGTAACAGGATGTTGCAGGGACAGCAGTAACAGGATGGTGCAGGGACAATAGTAACAGGATGGTGCAAGGACAGCAGTAACAGGATGGTGAAGGGACAATAGTAACAGGATGGTGCAGGGTCAGCAGTAATAGGATGGTGCATGGACAGCAGTAACATGATGTTGCAGGGACAGCAGTAACAGGATGGTGCAGTGACAGCAGTAACAGGATGGTGCAAGGACAGCAGTAACAGGATGTTGCAGGGACAGCAGTAACAGGATGGTGCAGGGTCAGCAGTAACAGGATGGTGCAGGGACAGCAGTAACAGGATGGCTCAGGGTCAGCAGTAACAGGATGGTGCAGGGACAGCAGTGACAGGATGGTGCAAGGTC
>NC_057746.1:5095278-5104170 GCF_004010195.1 Chiloscyllium plagiosum | reverse complement strand
CAGGGACAGCAGTAACAGGATGGGCCAGGGTCAGCAGTAACAGGATGGTGCAGGGACAGCAGTAACAGGATGGCTCAGGGTCAGCAGTAACAGGATGGTGCAGGGACAGCAGTAACAGGATGGCTCAGGGTCAGCAGTAACAGGATGGTGCAGGGACAGCAGTAACAGGATGGTGCAGGGTCAGCAGTAACAGGATGGTGCAGGGACAGCAGTAACAGGATGGTGCAGGGACAGCAGTAACAGGATGGCTCAGGGTCAGCAGTAACAGGATGGTGCAGGGACAGCAGTGACAGGATGGTGCAAGGTCAGCAGTAACAGGATGGGTCAGGGACAGCAGTGACAGGATGGTGCAGGGACAGCAGTGACAGGATGGTACAAGGACAGCAGTGACAGGATGGTGCAGGGACAACAGTAACAGTGGAAGGAACCTTTGGGGCCTTGGACACGGAAGGGTGAGATGTGGTCAGAGATTTTGCATGTCTGATGCATTATGGTCGACTGCGGGATTTGTGGTAGTAGGAATACATACCTGGCAGGGGAGATACCATGACCACTAAGGTGGTTCTTCCAGGAAGAGGCTACCCATTGCACTTTGGGTGTGCTGATGTCTGTGGCATCCCCAAACAGGGGATACTCAACTGCAAAATTTGTGATAGTTCAGGACTGCGTTTGCGCCAGAAGTGCAAATTTGCACCCAACCTCCCCATGTACCTCCATCCAAGGCCCCAAAGGATCCTTCCATATCTGACAGAAATTCACCTGTACTTTCCACACATACCATCTACTATATTTGTTGCACCCAATGTGGTCTCCTCGGGAATGCCAACTTGCACGTCATTTTAGGGAGTATCTCTGGGACACCCACACCAACCAACCCCACCGCCCCGTGGCTGAACACTTCAAATCTTGCCTCCCACCCCACCAAGGACATGCAGGTCCTGAGCCTACTCCATCGCCAAACCCTACCCATCCAACATCTGGAGGAAGAACGTTACATCTTCTGCCTTGAGACCCTGCAACCACATGGGATCAATGTGGATTTCACCAGTTTCCTCATTTCACCTCCCCACCCATATCCCAGTCCCAAACCTTCAACTTGGCATCGCCCTCGTGACCTGTCCATCCTCCTTCCCACCTATCCACTCCACCCTCCCCTCCGACCTATCACCTTTCTTCCCCTCCTTCACATTCCCTGGTACAATCCCCCCAGCTCCAACCCCATCTTGTTTATCTCACAGCACCCTGGACCCCCAAGCATCATTTCTGAAATGTCAATTCTCCTGCTCCTCAGATGCTGCCTGACCTGCTGTGCTTTTCCAGCACTACACTCTCGTATGCATGTCCACAAGTGATTCACATTGACATTTGCACGTCTCATGCAACTCCTGTCTGACTGGGTCAGACTTATAATATTCAGGCATCCTGCCATTGATTCACAAGCATTAGAATCCCTGCAATGTGCAAACAGGCCATTTGGCCCAACAAGTCCACACCTACCGTCTGAAGAGCAACCCATACAGACCAATTCCCCTACATGTATCCTGACTAATGCACCTAGCCTACACATCCCTGAACACAATAGGCAATTTAGATTAGATTCCCTACAGTGTGGAAACAGGACCTTCAACCCTCTGATGAGTAACCCATCCAGACCCATTTCTGGCTGACTAATGCACCTAACACTATGGGCAATTTAGCATGGCCAATTCATCTAACCTGTACATCTTTGGACTGTGGGAGGAAACCAGAGCACCTGGAGCAAACTCCACAGTCACCCCCAGGCTGGGATCAAACTTGGGACCCTGGTGCTGTGAGGCGGCAGTGCTAACCACTGAGCCACCATGCCGCCCCTATTTAGCACAGCCAATCCACTTAACCTACACATCTTTGGATTGTGGGAGGAAAATAATGGATGCAGACATGGGGCGATGTGCAAACTCCACATAGACATTGGCTTGGGCTGGAATTGAACCTGGGTTGCTGGCGCTGAGGCAGCAGTGCTAACCACTGATCCACCGCACCACCTATTTAATTAGAATCCCTTCAGTGCAGATTGAGGCCATATCCCCACGGAGTCTGCATTGTCCCTCTGAAGAGCATCCCGTGCACACCCACACCAACCCTTTCCACATAACCCTTCATTTCCCAATCTAATCCACCTAGCCTGCACAATTTGGACAATTTAGCACAGCCAATCCACTTAACCTGCACATCTGCAGAAAACTGAAGCTTTGGAGGAACCCACTCGGCACAGGGAGAACGTGCAAACTTCACACAGTCACCTAGGCTGAAACTGAACCTAGGGCTGTGAGGCAGCAATGCTAACTACTCTGTCACCAATGAGGAAGACCACCCTCACATTCATATACTGCCGCAGCTTAACTCACTCGTGAGTTTCTTCTTATACGGTTCAAAATCACACAACACCAGGTTCTAGTCCAACAGATTTAATTGGAAGCACTAGCTTTCGGAGCGACGCTCCTTCATCAGCTGGTAGTGGAGGGCTCAATCCTAACCTGTTGGAGTATAACCTGGTGTTGTGTGATTTTTAACTTTGTACACCCCAGTCCAACGCCGGCATCTCCAAACCACATCTTCTTATACGTATCTGTTTCACTGACCTGTAGGTGAAATGTCTGTGATCCACCTTTGTGGGAATCACTGGGGAACCGATGTTTTCACTGAGATCTTCCCTCCTGTAACAACTGCCCTTCTTCCAACACAACAAAAACTGGCTCAGACTCTCGTGTTTGGTGGGAGTTGAAATTATTCTCCGATTGTTTCAGTGACTAAAAGTCTTGTGTCAGGAGGTATTTGGATCTGGACGCAGAAAGCGGTTATTATCTCTGTGCCCCGATGTTGTGCAAGAAATGCGATTGGTGTCTTGGAGATTCGCACTGTTTTCAGTTGCGATTTCCTCCCAATGAAAGAGCTTCCAAGAACCGGTGAAATTTAGTGCCACACTCATTGCGATTCAACAGTGAAGTCTCAAAAACGATCAGTTTCGATTTATTTGTGAATTAGCTGCTGCATTTCCCCACAATGAGCTATTTAGAAGAAATGCTAAAGTTCGAGTTTTGATTCGGATAGGCTTCGCAGCATAGCATGAGACTCTTCAGTCCATCGTATCCGTGCTAGTCACCCAGCATCCATCTGGTTTCATCCCATTTTTCAGCAATACACTTAGGGTCTCCTTTGTTGGAGAGTTTCAGCGACTCATCTGAGTACTCCTTTAATGTCTTCATTATTTCAGCCGTGCCACCCTTTCAGGCAGTGTGTTCACTGTACTCACAGCCCTCTGAGTGAAAGAAATCCTCTGAATCCCCCTCCAAACCTTCTGCAAAACTGTGTCCTTTGGTTATTGATCACTCTGTTCAGGGGAATAAATTAGATTAGATTCTCTGCATTATGGAAACAGACCCTTCAGCCCAACGAGTCCACACCGACCCTCTGAAGAGTAATCCACCAAGACCCATTCCCCTACCCTATATTTACCCCCGACTAATGCGCCTAACAGTGTGGGCAATTTAGCATTGTGTATTCACCTAACCTGCACATCTTTGGATTGTGGGAGGAAACCAGAGCACCCAGAGGAAACCCACACAGAATGTGCAAACTCCACACAGTCGCCTGAAGGGGGAATCAAACCCAGGTCCCTGGTGCTATGAGGCAGCAGTGCTAACCACTGAGTCACCATGCCATCTGAGATTCTCCCTCTGTGCTTTGTCTGTGATTCTCAGAACTTTGTATACCTCAATTATTCCCATCCCCCCCCCCCCCCCCCACCCCAAACAACCTTCTGTACTCCAAGGAATATTTCCCCAGCCAATCTCATCAAGTTTTATAACCTAATTAATCACTTCAAACCATGAAGCATCTTGGTGAATCTCATCGGCACCCACTCTCATACAATCATTTGCTTCTTACAGTGTGACGACCAGAACTGCACACAGGGTTCCAGCTGTGGAATTTCTAATGATTGAATACTTCTTGTATTCAATGCCTTGACTAATAAAGCCAAATATCCCATATGCTGCCTTGTTCAACTACATTGACCTGTCCTGCTGCCTTCAAAAATCTAATCAAATCCACAGCAATGCCCCTCATGAAAGGGAAAATTCTAAGAGTGGCAGGCTACCAAACTGCTGATGACTATAGAAATCCCCATGAGCACAAAAGACGAAGAAAAGCTTTGATAACCATGAGGAGGCAACAAGCCACTGTTCAAGATAATGGCCAAGGATAATCATATAAATGCGCTTCAGTAGAAATTGTATATTGTCATGTTTGAACTTCATAAATTGACACTTAAAAAGGAAGTTAAAAATCACACAACACCAGGTTATAGTCCAATCGGTTTATTTGGAAGCACTAGATTTAGGAGCACTGCTCCTTCATCAGGTGGTTGACTGGTGTTGTGTGATTTTTAACTTTGCCCCCCCCCACCCAGTCCAACACCGACACCTACAAATCTTAAAAAAGAAAATCAGCTTAAAAGGCTGGAGATAAAGGCTGTAGGCAGGGCTACTGATGTATTTGCATCACTATCAGAGGAGGCATCTGGGAGAATGAGAAGGTGAAAAAAGCCATTTTACATGCATATGAGCTTATACCAGAAGCCTACAGATAACATTTCAAGAATCTAAGGAGGGTCCCTGGTCAAACAGAGTAATTTCGATGGATATAAGAGCTGTAAAAATTGAACGAACTTACGATGCCCTTAAATAGGTAATTATTTTGGAGGAATTCAAAAATTCACTGTCTGAAGCAGCACAGACTCATGTGGAAGAGGTGAGCAGCTGAAGTGGCTGATGATTATGAGCTGGTCCATAAAACATGGTTTGGCTTCCAGAATTAATTTCAGTCCATGAGGGATAGAAACTGGGGCAAAGAGAAATCCTCACATGGAAAGTGAGAGGTAGAAGTGAAGATCATAGGGATAACTTATTACAGAGTAAAACAGAAAGCCTTGATGGGGACAAAGAAATTAAAAGGCTGCAGTGTCTTCATTATCATAAAGTGGGTTACACAAAATCATAGTGTTGATGGGCTAGGAGAAAGACAGATATAGGAAAACCAGACAAGCATGGAAGTTTTGTTGCACTAGTAACATAAAGCACAAGGGAAGTTAGACAACTGTCTCAGAGTGTACAAGATGATCAGGGGTTGATTAAGAACGAAGTGCCAGATCTGCTTAAAACATATACATGCAAGGGTAAAGTTTATTCACATAGGCCGGGAGTAGCAGGTAAAGAGATTACAATATTAAAAGACACAGGATCCTCTCAGTCTGTGATGCTGAAGGATGAGGGAATATGTACTTCTGAAGAATTATTGCCATTAAAGGTACTAGTAACAGGAATCCATCGTGTGACAAAAAGTGCCCAATTATGTAAAGTGAGGCTAGAGTGTCCAGAGATGAGTGGAGAATTTGTGGTAGGAGTACTGAACAAACTCTGAGCTCCAGGAATACAGCTTGTCCTTGCAAATGATATAGCTGATTCACTGGTAGGCGTGTTGCCTACTTTAGTTGAAAAATCATTAGAGATTCAAGCAACTGAAGAAATGCAGGATGTTTATCCAGGGATCTTCCCAGATTGTGTGGTCAGGAGCTAAAGCAGGAGAGATCAAAAGGCACAGATAAGGAAGTGAAATAATTCTTTCAGAGACTTTTTTGATCACATAAATGGGACAGAACAGGAGCAAATAGGTAAACATGCAAGTATCTTTAGCTCTGCTAAGCTTATTGAGTTTCAGCAGAAAGATGAGAACTTAAAATAGTTGTAATCAAAAAGCAAATACAGAGAAGAAATGTGAATGCATCCTTGTGTGTTATTGCTTAACAAAAGATCTCTTAATGAGTAAATGGAGACCATCACACAAGCAAATGAGAGTTGGGCAGAGATTCATCAAATTGTTTTGCCAGTAGGGTATAGAAAGGAGGTGCTGTGCTGTGAATGGTGTAGAGATAGGAGATGCTGTTCCAATTAAGCACCATCCTTATAGGCATCAGCCTCTAAAGTTGGCACAGGTTCAGACGGAGATGGAGCACATGCTTCGAGATGGAGCTCACCCATAGTCATGTGCCGAAGCCAGACGGTAGCCAATGGTTGTATGTGGTCTATTGCAAAGTTAATGATGTTACAAAGACCGATGCATATCCAATTTGGTGGGTAGAGGACTGTGTCAAAAAGGTGGGACAAGCAACTTACATTTCTAAGTTAGGCTTGCTCAGAAGCTACTGGCAAACACCTCTGTGGGAGAGAGCAAAGGCAATTTCTGCTTTCATGACGCCAAATGGACAATATCAGTTCAAATATCAGCATGGATCCTTCCACATCTGACAGAAATTTACCTGTACTTCTACCAATGTGATCTGCTGCACCCGATGTGGTCTTCACTATATCGGGGAGACACGATGCTTTCTTGCAGATCATTTCAGAGAACATCTCTAAGATACCCTCAGCCACCAACCCCACTGCCCTGTGGCTGAACACTTCAACTCCCCCTCCCACCCATTCTAGGAGATGCAGGTCCTGGGCCTCCTCCATCATCAAACCCTTACCACCCGATGCCTGGAGGAAGAATGCCTCATCTTCTGTCTTGGGACCCTGCAACCATATGAGATAAATGTGGATTTCAACAGTTTCCTCATTTCCCCTTCCCTTACTTTATCCCAGTTCCAAGCCTCCAACTCAACACCATCCTCCTAACCTGTCCATCATCTTTCCCATCCATCCACTCTTCCTCCTACCTATCACCTTCTCATTTTCTCAGCTAATGTCTCCCCAATCCCGCTCTCCTCCCATTTATCTCTCAGCCTAGTGGTCCAAAAGCCTCACTCATGATGAAGGGCTTATGCCCAAAACGTCGATTCTCCTGCTCCTCAAATGCTGCCTGACTGGCTGTGCTTTTCTAGCATCACACTCTCAACTATATCAGTTCAAAGTCGTGCCATTTGGTATGAGAAACACTCCGGCCACATTTCAGAGACTGACTAAGGTCATTGCTGGATTACCCAATGTGTGGTGTATTTTGATGACCTCGTGATTTTGAGTCACTCGTGGAAGGAAGATTTACAGCATTTCTTGGATTTGATCAATCGACTTTGGAAGGCAGGCTTGGTGGTAAACTTATCTAAAAGTGAATTTGCCAAATCCCAAGTCATCTTCCTGGGCCATGTTATTGGATGTGGACAAATGGCCCCACGGGAGGCAAAAATGAAAGTAATTGGAGAATTTCCCATACCGTTCACAAAAAGAGCAGTACTATGGTTCCTGGGATTGACTGGATTTTACCGAACATTTGTGTCAAACTTTAGCAGTGTGGCTGCACCACTCACCGAATTGCTAAAAAAGGGCAAGAAGTTTCAGTGGACAGCAGACTGTCAAAAAGTGTTTGACAGCCTGAACACCGTGTTAACCACTGCCCCAGTATTAGCCACACTGGATCACTCAAGGCCTTTTAAGGTGGCTATTGATGCCAGTGATGTGGATGTCAGTGTGGTGTTCCTGCAGGAGGATGATAAGGCAATAGAAAGACCCATCAGGTATTTTTCCAGTAAGTTGAACATTCATCAACAGAAATATTCAATGGTGGAGAAAAAGGCTTTGAGCTTGGTGTTGGCATTACAATGTTTCAGTATCTATATTACCAGCAAAACATCTAAAACACTTGTTTACACTGATCATAACCCATTGACCTTTGTGGAAAAATCTAAGGCCAAAAATGCCAGACTGTTTAGATGGAGCTTGTTGTTGCAGCCATTCAATTTGACAACTGTGCATATGGCAGGTCGCGAAAATATGAAAGCCGATACGATATCGAGACTTGAATGAGATACAGAGGGTGTCCGGTGACTGGTGTGCCATGGCCTGAATTTGCATGTGGTTGTGCATGTTTGCATGTTTATAGTTGGTTTAGTGTATATGTGTGTTTAGACTGTGTGTGTTTTTGAAGGATTTAAAAAATGAAGCCATCTTTTGATATTGATAGTTCTTTTTCTTATGGGGGGGGGAGGGGGTCACTAAGCTAGTCCTTTTTTCTAAAAGCTGTTCCTTTTCTCAAGAATACTGTGTCTTTGGTTTTTCTTAGAGGGATTGTAATCAGACCGGGCTTCAAAATGGCTGGGCTTGGTACAGAGATGAAAAGCCTTTTTGCTTATACATAAACAGATGAGTCTTTAGGCCAAAGCTTTTATGTTTTTAAAAGTAACTGGTATAAATCAAGGAGGTATGGCCAGCTCTCCATCTGAGTAGTTCAGTCCAAAACAAGTCAGGGCGTTCAGCAGTGGGCTGTGTGAAGAAAGCCACTAAACTCACTCTCCTTCTGCCCTTCTAACTTCCACCTGTAAACCTTTGTTTCATTTTTACTGTGTTTAAGGGGGTTTGTTTATTGGGACTGCTGTGCATATTCATAACAGCATAATTAAGTCTAGTTTGGATAGACTGCTCACTGCCTTTATTCCTGATGAAGGGCTTTTGCTCGAAACGTCGATTTAGAAGCTCCTTGGATGCTGCCTGAACTACTGTGCTCTTCCAGCACCACTAATCCAGAATCTGGTTTCCAGCATCTGCAGTCATTGTTTTTACCTCTTGCAAGGATGACTGCCTTGAAGAAGTTTTCCTCCTCTCTCTACAAGAATCTCAGGGAGTCCCTCTCCCACTGCAACTCCCAGGTCATTTCCTCTGCCCTGAAGCTCTTCAACCATGTCCTAAAACAAACTCGCTACCACAGCCACATCTGCTTCCTCAGTGCCTGCCTCCGTAACCAACTCATCCCACATTGACTCCGGACCACCTTTAAACCAGCAGAGTTCGGACCCAAACAGGACAAACAGTACAGACTACAGATTCAAAAACACCAGCAACAGTTCTCCTTCAAGATCCTCCG
>NC_057746.1:5083952-5093904 GCF_004010195.1 Chiloscyllium plagiosum | reverse complement strand
TAAAGGGGGTGCAGTGGTAGTCTGGCGCACTGACCTCTACATCGCTGAACCCAAACGCCAACTCGAGGATATCTCTTCCTACCGCCCCCTTGACCATGACCCCACCCCCCCTCACCAAACCATCATGTCCCCGACCATACAGAACCTCATCACCTCAGGAGATCTCCCACCCCCAGCTTCCAACCTCATAGTCCGGGAACCCCGCACTGCCCGGTTCTATCTCCTTCCCAAGATCCACAAGCCTGACCACCCTGGCCGACCCATTGTCTCAGCATGCTCCTGCCCCACTGAACTCATCTCTACCTACCTCGACACTGTCCTATCCCTCCTAGTCCAGGAACTCCCCATATACGTTCGAGACACCACCCACGCTCTCCACCTCCTCCAAGACGTCCGTTTCCCCGGCCCCCAACATCTCATCTTCACCATGGATATCCAATCCCTCTACACCTCCATCCGCCATGACCAGGGCCTCCAAGCCCTCCGTGTTTTCCTCTCCAGACGTCCCCAACAGTACCCTTCCACCAACACTCTCATTCGTTTGGCCGAACTGGTCCTCACCCTTAACAATTTCTCCTTTGAATCCTCCCACTTCCTCCAGACCAAAGGGGTAGCCATGGGCACACGTATGGGCCTCACTAATCCAGAAAATGAGTTCTGTATGTTTTGAGTGGTCTGGCCTAGTCCATAACACTGAACAATGAAGGCAAGTATGTCAAACACCTTCTTAACCATTCTGTCTACCTGTGATACAAATTTCAAAGAATTATATACCAGAACCCCTCAGTCCCTTTATTCTACAACACAACTGAAGGCCCTACCACAGGAAAACTTGACAAACACAGGATGGTGAGAGAGAGAGAAAAGGTGTTAGATAGATCTTCTGATTAGGTAGGGATTGGCATGAAGTATTAGCTTGAACCAGAGGGACCACATGGTCTGCTCCTCTGCTGTAAATTCGATCTAAAAGTTAGATTACTGGGTCAGTTATAAAGTGTTATATTTAGGGAGTGTGAGAGAAGTTAAGATATTTTCATTGCATAAGATATGTTCCCGGCTTTAAAATAGTTCAGTACCCACCAAATCTACAGATGCATGGAAGTTGCTGAGAGCTTCTGTCAATAACGGAGGTACTCAGCCACCTGCCCCCTCCCCCTTTCCATCAGGTATAGGAAGCTGGCAACATCCATCTGAGTGTCACAACGTGGCAATTCATATCATTAGGCTGAACAGTAAAACAATCTAGATGTTTACTTGATGTTTGAAGTGCACCTTTGATCAGAAATGTTGAAATCTTACATAAGGAAATAAAATGTTCTTGATGTTCCCAGGTTTCTTTTTCATAATTTGGTGTCAACTTGTTTACATTTCACATCAAGGGGTAATCTGACTGAGATGTATATAATAATGAGACTGAGATAGAGTTGATCCTGAGAGTCTTTTCCCCATTGGCAGACATGTCTAAGACTAGAGAGCATAAATTTAAGGTGAGGAGCAAGTGGTTTAAAGGAGATCTGACAAATTTATTTCGCCAAGAGAGAGGTAGAAATATGGAACATGCTGCTCAAGAGGGTGATGGAGGCAGGTACTCTCACAAAATCTAAGAAGCATCTGAATGAGCACTTAAAATGCTGGGGATTCGTAGGCTATACACTAACCAGACAAATGGGATTAGTGTAGCCTGATGTTTGTTGGTTGGCAAAGATACGGTGGGCCAAAGAGCCTGTTTTTATGCTTTGTTATTCAATATCTGTATCATAGATAATGGGATAAGAGACCCTAAAATGTGATATTTATGGACAGATTCTATACAAGTTTAGTGTTGCCATTTTATAAAAACATTGACAGATTTTGGTCAGTCACAGTGATTTATTCCAGAACTACAAACCTCCGTATACAAAAAACCGACAAACACTGACCAAATACTTAACTACACCAGCAACCATCCCAACACACACAAACGAAGCTCTATCAGAACACTATTCCAACGAGTCACCACAAACTGCAGCACAGACGAACTTTGGAAAACAGAGGAGAATCACTTATACAACGTATTCAAGAAGAACGGATACTCAAAAAATACAGTGTGCAGATTCCTCAGGAACAAACTACGACAAGCAGGCCTAACACAGCCAGAAACTCTAACCATCTCACCATTCATCAAAGAAGTCTCAGAAATGACAGCCAGACTACTAAGACCTCTAGTAGCACACAAACCCACCAACACTCTCAAACAAAAACTGACAAACTTAAAAGATCCAGTACGACCCATGGACAAAACCAATGTTATGTACAAAATTCCATGCAAGGCCTGCCACAAACACTCCGTAGGACAAACAGGAAGAAAATTAGCCACCAGAATACATGAACACCAGCTAGCCACAAAAAGACACTCTCCCTTGTAGCCGTACACACGGATGAAAAAACCACCATTTCGACTGGGACAACACATCTATTCTGGGACAGGCTAAGCAAAGACATGCCAGAGAATTCCTAGAAGCCTGGCACTCTAACCACAATGCCATAAACAAACGCATAGGTCGAGATACCATCTATCAACCCCTCAGAAAACGAACAGGAAATGACATCACCACAAACCCCAGGAACCCCATCCAGGAGAAAGATATAAATAGAAAGCAGGAGACAACAGCTTCGCTTCACTTGGAGGTCACCACTGATGATGTTACCTAGCCAGGTAATGAAACGTCTGGATATCAAACCGACAGCTCAGCGAGCAAACCTACACCCTGAGTTATTCCATTTTACTCCTGTGAATTTATACTTCTTGCAAATAAATCTGAATGCTAGTTTTAGCCTGAAAGATATGCCTGGGATGGCAGCTTCTGGAAAACATGATGTACAGCACTGCAATTTCAGGCAGCTCAAAATACCAAACCAGTAACTGCTCATCCTCTGGCACACAGCACACTGCAGAATGGTTAAAGATGGAATGCAACTGTGGATACAATTACACTTGGGAGTCAACTTCCTGAATTCACAAAACTTGCAGGTTAATCTTGCTGCAGATTACGATCTAATTTCCAACAGGTCCTGCTCAAAAGCCACACACGATATGGATCAGAGCCTGAAACCTAAGTGTAATCCAAGGAAATTATCGGCCAGGTCAATAACGTGCAGTACCACTAAAATGTACAAAAGGATGTTGCATGTTCACGTGTTTACTACAAAGTAATACATCTGTGCCGATAGTTACAGGTACTTGCTCATCTCCATGACATTTGCGAGTCAGTATATGTTGGTTACAGACAAATTCTGTATTAGTCACACCAATAGGGTAGCAATATGAAACTGGGAGTAACACTAACAATTGGGAATTTTGTATGTCACATGGACTGTATCTTAAATCTTGGTATAATTCTGAAGGGAACCTGGACATTGGAAGAGTGTATGGCCCCAGCACAGACTTGGGTATTGGGTATGTGAAGTCAATGTAAAATATACAACTCCATACATGCTCACTAAAACTAATAACGTCATGGCATTGGTACAACTTGTAGCAGGGTGGAACTTGGCTACCTGTTTTTGAGTAGTAGCCCAGACCTTATTGTCAGTATTGACAAGAAATCTGGAAATATGTTATCAACAGACTTCATTATAGAGATGTTAGATGCTATAACCTGAACATCTGTGAATATCAAAGACATACTCTGTCCAAAAACAGTGGACCCTTGCCACCTCAGGATGGGTTCACTAGATTAGGAAAAGACCCAATGCCACTCGACCTGAGCTCCATCAGATAGGCCAGCATTTTATTGAAGAGAATTACAATTGATTATATTCATTGGCTTAGCCCAAAGTCTTAGATACAAAAGAAAAGAGTATTCTGGGAGACATGGGGTGTGAAGGCAAGGAGGGAGGCTATTATTTGAGAGTGCTTCCTCAGTGTTTAACTTGGCACAGGCCTATGAGTTGAATAATTATGTATCCAGGTTAGGCTAGGAAAATTAGGAAAAGAGACTGAATATACCCTGACCACTATAGATTTACAGGAAGAAAGGCTACTATTGATCCTTTAACTGCTAAAAGTATTCTGATAACAGACAGGATTCAAAGTCAAGGAAAACATTTTGACATTCTTGTTATCAGTGTGAATTTGCTGGTGCTTTCAGAGATTGAGGGGAGGTTTTATCACCAACCTCACACTTATACGTTCTCTTCCCATTATGGTTTCTCTGAAGTACCAGGTCTTTTGGTGATCTACTCTCAATGTGCAGAAGACCAATAATCTCACAAATGACTTAGTACACATTTTACATGTGAATAGTTTCTCCTCTGTATGAAGGTGTATGAGAAGTCACATACATCTCAGGTGCATGGTTTCTTCTCTGCTTCAATCCCCTGATAGAACAGGAATCTTGATGAGCTGGAGAATGATTTGATACACAACTCGCGCGTGAATGATTGGTGCAAAAGGAATTGTGGTGATTGTGAGAATGATTTCTCACACATCATTCACATATATAGTTTCACCCCTGTGTGGAATGGGCTAGTGATATACCAGGTCGGATAACTATGGAAAGGCCCTTTTATTTGTTTCACATTTGAATGGCTTCACCTCCACATTATTGTATAAATGATTCATGAGTGACAATAACATTGTAAAACATTGTTCACCCACCTCAAGCGAATGGTTTCTCTTCCATGAAGCTGCTCTCGTGTTAATAGTTGTACAACAGATGCTACTTGTGTGTTAGACATTAGCAACCTGGGAACTGTCCTCACACAAGTCTCTCCTGTAGGAATGAGTCAGTGGTTCATGAGGCTCAATGATTGATTGAAGCTTTCAACACACATCACTTCTTCACAGCCTCATGGTACCTGGGAAGATGGGGGTCTGGGCAGAAGAAAGAAAGTTGCCATACCACCTGCTCCTGGTCACTATCCAATGTCCTTGTTGGAAACAAGAGTGAATAACAGTCAAATGAGAGAAAAGAAAGGACTTGTGTGTGATGCCCTCACAGAGGGGAAAAGCAGACTGGCACTCAGTGTGGAACAGTCTGTCACTGAAGAGTCAGTCCCTTTGGTAAAGGAGCAGGGAGAGTTGGAGAAAATCCTGTTTCACAGACAGATTGCACCACACTGCACACAAGAGTACAAAGTGGATAGACAATGCAGATAGATCCTGACCATTATCCAAAGAACAACTGCACAACTTGTGGGAGGACATCCAGTCCCTTCACGGTATTGCTTAACACAGAGAGGGTTGGGCAGCGAAACTATAATCTGGAAATCAATCGGGTCAGGGATGTTTTGACAGATCATGAGATCTGAAACTTGGCCAGGGGTGTTTAAACTTTCTGGAGGTTGGGCTGTGGGCGATCGGTCAGGGTGAGGCTGGGAAGAAGTGTGAGTGGCTCCAAGTGTGGTGAGAGCTTCGATCATTCATCGAGCCTCATAAACCACTGACTCATTCCTTCAATAAATTATGTATCTTATGGTCCTGCTCCACAGCTACCTGAAGAAGGAGCAGCGCTTTTAAAGCTAGTGCTTCCAAATAAACCTGTTAGACTATAATCTGGTGTTGTCTGATTTTTAAGTCATTCCTACAGGTGACAGACTGCTCAAGTTTGTGGTGTGTGAGGAGGGCTCCACAGGCTGTTATGATTTCCGCACACACACACACACACACATAGAACAGGAGACTTGATGAGCTGGAGAATGATTTGATACAGAACTTACACATTAACGGTTTCTCTCCAGTGTGACTGTGTTGGTGCAAAAAGAATTGTGATGATTGTGAGAATGATTTTGTGGAAGAGAAATTATTCAAAAATGTAAGGTGTGTGATCAAGATTTCATGCAATCATTGAAGCTTGTGAAACATTAAGGTATTCACAGCAGGAAGAGCCATTCATGTGCGAGGCGTGCAACAAGTCATTCTTGCAGTCATCACACCTCCCTACACACTGATATCTTCACACAGGAGAGAAATCATTCAACTATGAACATTGTGAAAAGCTTTAACCTAAATCCCCGAAGCACCAGAGGAATCCAGCCCAATTGAGTGAGGTATGTACAGGCTTTCACAGTCAGTGTCTCTTCTAATTGATTACTTGATTCCATGATTTGTGTTTGGCTTCATTGAGATTGATACTAAGCAATTTGTCAGAACTTAACATCCAAGGAATTAGGGAGAATGAGGAATTGAAGAAATACTGTATTAATGTAAGTTTGGTCAGCAAAACCGAAGGAAAGGTGATATATTTCCAAGTCAAGGTTCACCAACTTTCAAAGCGCTGCTCCTTCTTCAGGTAGCTGTGGAGTAGGACCATAAGACACAGAATTTATAGTAGGAATGAGTCAGTGGTTTATGAGGCTCAATGAATGATTGAAGCTCTCACCACACTTGGAGCCACTCACACTTCTTCCCAGCCTCACCCTGACCGATCACCCACAGCCCAACCTCCAGAAAGTCTAAACACCACTGGCCAAGTTTCAGATCTGATGGTCTGTCAAAATATCCCTGATCTGACTGATTTCCAAATTATAGGTGGAATTTGCAGAGGATAGTGCTCCCATATATCTACTACTCTCATCCTTCTAGATGGAAGTGGTTGTGGGCTTGCAAGGTGCACGTGGACTGCAGCACTTCAAGAAGGCAGCTCATCACGACAGTCTCATGGGTAATTCATGAAGGAAAATAAATGCTGGTCCAGCCAGTGAGTCTCACATCCCATGACCAAATAAAAGAAAATCATTTTCCACATCTGGACGTTGCACCGCAGACAACTGATGGCTCAGTGGTTAGCACTGCTGCTTTACAGCACCGGGGACCCGGGTTCGATTCCTACCTCAGGCGACTGTCTGTGTGGAGTTTGCAAGTTCTTCCTGTGTCTGAGTGGGCTTCCTCGGTGCTCTGGTTTTCTCCCACAATCCAAAGATGTGTAGGTCAGATGAATTGGCCATCCTAAATTGCTCATAGTGATAGGTGCATTAGTCAGGGGTAAATATAGGGTAGGGAATGGGTTTGAATGGGTTACTCTTTGGAGGGTCAGTGTGGACTTGTTGGGCCAAAGGACCTGTTTCCAAAATGTAGGGGATCTAATCTAAATCACTTATGGTACATTTTTCCATCTATTAACCACCGCCAGTAAGTCCCCATGAATAATTTTTAAACTCATTCAGAGCAATACAAACCATAAAATGTGAGGGAGAAATAGGGAGAGGGGGAATAGGGCTATATCAAAATGTACTTGCAGGCAGAGATAAAGCACTGTATTCCCTGTGGTACCTATCTCTCTCAAAAGCATTGAAAGCATTGGTGTTCACTGCCTGTACCCTCTCCAAGGACCATCGAACCTGAATGTAACCACGGAAGAGGGCAGTCAGCAGAGTTGACCCTCTCCAAGCCAGTTTGGCCAGACCCAGGAGCAGACTAATGAGGAGCTTCTCCAGTCTGCCCACATTCCCGCTGCACCAGGTGCCCAAAGATCAGGAGCAGGGGGCTAAAATGCAACCAAAAACATAATGAAAGGTTTTAAAATAGTTTAAAAGAGTATCCTAAATGCCCATAACCAACATCAACATGGTCCACAGATTCCACAGCACTGCAGATTAAACAGCTGGGCTAAGAGTCTATGGG
The DNA here is from genome assembly GCF_004010195.1 of Chiloscyllium plagiosum. Classification (NCBI taxonomy): domain Eukaryota; kingdom Metazoa; phylum Chordata; class Chondrichthyes; order Orectolobiformes; family Hemiscylliidae; genus Chiloscyllium; species Chiloscyllium plagiosum. The sequence goes on along the minus strand of NC_057746.1, from coordinate 5,086,301 downwards.
CCGCAGCAATCTGTAGTTATTACACCAGAGTGCTGCATGCAACATCCTCCACTCCAGATTCCTGAGGGAAAATGGGAGGACTCACGTGTACAGAACCCTCCACTGGGGATTCCTGCTGCCCGGTGGAAATAACTGCTCTGAGGCATGTCTGGGCTGCAGATGTAGGGATCAAGGTGGACAGTGAGCATCAGGAGGACCAGCCAGTACCATAGCATGGAGACCACCAGCTGCCACAGACTGACCATTTGACCCAGTCGATCCATGTCAGCCAGGTCGGTGAATGTGAGGAGCACATCACAAGGCTAGACCGAAAGGACCAGCTCCACATTCCTGAATTTAAATAGCACCAGCTGCTCTGGTGGAATTTGGACCCATGTCCCAGAGAATTAGCCTGCACCTCAGTGCTACTGATCTCCTGATGTAACCACAATAACAGTCTCGTTTTTTTTTAAGTTAAAACTTTATTTATTATAATAATAATAGAAAATACAAGATAACTGTACAACTGCCTTTCCTAAAAGCACAACCAAAGTTTCCTCCCTGACCCTACCCCTTCCCCCACCACCTCACAGAAAGAAAGAAAATTAAGTTGAACTTGCTCCTCCTGAACAACACACCCACCCCATGCCCCAGGACAATCCATCAGACTGTTTATAAACCCCACTATCACTGATAGTCTCAGCAATCAGGAATTTGGGTGGCACAGTGCCTCAGTGGTTAGCACTGCTGCCTCACAGCGCCAGGGACTGGGTTCAATTCCAGCCAGGGGCAACTGTGTGGAGTTTGCACATTCTCTCTGGGTTTGCTCCAGTTTCCTCCCACAATCTAAAGAGATACAGGCCGGATGAATTGGCCATGCTAAATTGCCCCGTAGTGTTCAGGGATGTGTAGGAAAGGTGGATTAGCCATGGTAAATTTTGGGTTACAGGGATAGGGTTGGGGTCTAGGTGGGATCCTCTTCGGAGAGCCGGTGTAAACTTGATGGACCAAAAGGCCTCTTTCTACACTGTGGGGATTCTGTGAGTTTATGAAACAGGCCTCAGCATCTCCCAACCTGGAGAGAGGGGAGAAAGCCCAGTGGGGAGTCTGTTGGGCTGGCTGGAGGTGAACTTCTGCACTCAGAGAATGCATTTGGTGGAGCTCAGGGTTATTCTCCCACTGAGCGCCTTCCTTTCCCTGTGACAATAAGGAAATGTTTTACCTGTTGAAATGCAACAATGAAAATAAGCCCTAAATAAAGTGACTGAGTGGAGCTGCATCCCAGAGTCAGTATAGCGATCGGTGCAATCAAAGCTTTAAATCAGCAGGTTTGCTAATTACAAAGTATACAACCCCCACCTTGCTTCAGGTAGATCGAGAAACATCGATATCGAACTATCACCTTAATAGAAACCCACACTCCCCTTCCCAATTCTTCATTAATTCCTCTCGCTGACTTGTTCATTCAACTTCCAGGAATATCCACTGGACATGAGAGGCCACTGCAGAGGAGAAATAGAGGAGATGGTTACAGAGTGAGTCCACTGGTGACAAAGAGAGAGAGAGAGAGAGAAAGAGAAAGAGACCAAGAGAAAACCCAGCAGAGCTTCCCAGAGATAACGGACTCCATTAGACATCATTCCCTGACCAAAAATCTAACCGAGCCCTTCAAACATCAGGCACACCCAAGCAGACCCCACTCTCAAACACCAGGCGAACTCTGGGTGTTCAACCCCCATCCCCAACTCTGGGCAAACGCCAGCAATTCTACCCAACTCGCACTCCAGGCACCCTAGCACCCCCCAACCCCACCCCCACATTGCCTGCTATTTTGTTCAAAGATGAGACAGACACTGCAGTAAACGTAGTCTTCGCTGGGTTGTAGCCAGTCTCCTAGGTTGCTGTAAAATAAGGAAAGTTCAGTTAGTGACCACATCCCCATAATCGGGGGGAGATGGGGTAGATAGTGGCTGTTTGCTTCCAGTGAGTCACTTCTTGCATCCCCCAGGAGCCGGCCTCACAGGAAGTGAAGTAGTCCAGTTAGGAGAGACCAGTTAGACCCCAAGAGTCTGTTAAGCATCCGATAAAGTAATGGCTGATGAATATCCCATTGACACAGAGCAGAGCCTCCCAACTGGGATCTTGAAGTGTGAGGCAGCAATGGAGCTCTGATCGAATCATATCAGCTGCCAAAGGCCTGTGTTCCCAGCCTGCTCTCACCCATCCATCATTGCACTTGGTGAATTGCAGCTCCCCCAACTTCCACACACCTTGCTCCCTCCAACATCCACAATCACCTCCCATCCTTCCCCACACAGCACCCCAATCCCCCTCCCCCATACACCACTCCTCCACCCCTCCCCAAACACA
>NC_057746.1:5077536-5083276 GCF_004010195.1 Chiloscyllium plagiosum | reverse complement strand
AGTATTGGGGGGGGTTGGGGGCGCGGGCAGGGGCAGAGTTGGACAGGGTTGGGAGCTGGGTGGAGGTGGTGTCTGACAGGGTGAGGGGGGATGGAGTTGGACAGGGTTGGCAGGCGGGCAGTGTTGGATGGGGTTGGGGTGGGAGTGGGGTAGTGTCAGATGGGGTCGGAGGTTGGCGGGGTTGGATTTGGTTGATGGGCGTGCAACGAGTTGGTGTTGGATGGGTTTGGGCGAGTGGGGGCTCGCGTGCGGCGTGTTGCTGCTTAGTCTCCTGAACGGGGTGTGGGCTTAACACAAAAGTCTGAGCTCGAGAAGAAAGGCACTGAATCGGTTAACCGAATAATTGATTATCCGAACGAAATAGTGCCCGACATCTCATTCGGATAATCAAGGTTCCTCTGTTTCTGCAAAGGCTGAACAGGCTGGGGCTGTTTTCTTTGGAGCGTCAGAGGCTGAGGCGTGACCTTGGCCTCAGTTTATGAAATCATGAGGGGCATGGATAGGATAAACAGACAAAGTCTTTTCCCTAGGGTAGGGGAGTCCAGAACTAAAGTCCAGAACTCAATTCCCGCCTCAGGCGACTGACTGTGTGGAGTTTGCATGTTCTCCCCGTGTCTGCGTGGTGGTGGAGGCTGGTACAATTGCAACATTTAAAAGGCGTCTGGATGGGTAAATGAATAGAAAGGATTTAGAGGGATATGGACCAAGCGCAAGCAAATTGAACTAGATTAGGTTAGGATTTCTGGGCAGCATGCTCGAGTTGGACTGAAGGGTCTGTTTCCATGCTATACATGTCAATGACTCTATGACAGATATGAGGGGAGTTATCCTCACTCATAGGGTGTGTAATGTTTGAACTCTGACTTGAGGGGGGTGTCATGAAATACTTTTAAGTCGAGATAGATTCTTGGTAGGCAGGGATACCGAGGTTAGTAGGAATCGGTGGGGAGGTTGAATTTGAAACACTTATGGATTTATTTAATGGTTTAGCAGGCTCATAGATCCAATAGCTCACCTTTGCACTTAATTCATTCTTGGCATGAGGCAATGCCCACTATTGTTATTTTTGGATTGCTTTGAAAAGAAAATGACCCACCTTCCTGGATTCCAGTGTGCAATGTGGACCCTCTCCTTATGATGGTGCTGCTCCCTCACCTCTCAGGCTGACTGTTCACTCATTGACAAAGCAAAGAATGGTGCAAAATGGCAACCTGGTTTAAGATTGTTTTTCGTGTAGAGACAAAAACTCAGTCCAATAGACTATAAGTCATATGAGCAGAAATTAGATCATTCGGTCCATCGAGTCTGCTCTGCCATTCAATCATGGCTGATGAGTTTCTCATCCCCATTCTCCTGCTTTCTCCCTGTAACCCTTAATCCCCTTGATACTCAAGAACCTATCTGTCTCAGTCCTAAATATACTCAATGACCTGGCCTCCACAGCCTTCTGTGGCAATGAATTCCATAGACTCACTACTCTCTGGCTGAAAATGTTTCTCCTTATCTCTGTTCAGACAGCAACTCTGCTTCAACCACAGAGGGAGCAGGCAGAACTGGTTTGAACCATATGCTTGTAAAAATCGCAACCCTTAATCACATTGTCAGGGATAACACAGGGGAAGGCTGAAACATTTGAAAATAGAGCAAAATTTCAGTGAGGCTGTGAATTAAGTCACCTTTTGTTTACTTGTGCACAGTATGTGGCACTGAGCCAGCTCCTTGAGTGAGTAGAACCCCTGACATTCCTGTTTTTTTTATTTTATTTTTTTATTTTCCCCAGTTTGTTTTTTCTTTTTTTTCTTAACTCCCCCCCCCCCCCAACACTACTGCCTAAGTGTGCAGGTATGAGACATAGTGAGAGATGCAAGGTGCATGAATCTTTATTCAATTTCCACCACCAGGAAGATAGGAAAACACCCGAGTGGCCAGTGACAAGCACTGCCCTTCACAAAAGGGCAATGCTGTGTGATCAAACAGTGAAGGGGAGGGGCAGGGACTAAATCAAAATAGAGTTGGAGGGGGAAATAATGCACTCCACTCCCTGCGGCGCCCACCTCTCCCAGAATAACTCCAGGGTGTTGGTCGACACTGCGTGCTCCTTCTCCTAGGACACCCGGGCCCTAACGTAACCACGGAAGAGGGGCAGGCAGTCGGCCCTAACGATCCCCTCTACGGCCCGCTGCCTGGACCTGTTGATGGACAGTTTGGCCAGGCCCAGGAACAGACCCACGAGGAGTCTTCAGACCTGCCCTCCCTCCTCCGTACCACATTCCTGTTTATTTTTTAAAATAATATTTATTTATTTATTTATTTATTTTTAATTTAACCCCCACACTACTGCCTAACTGCGGTAGTGCTTATTTTTTCCCAGAACCCACGGTGTGTGTGTGCAGGTGTGAGACACAGTGAGAGATGCAAGGTGTACGAATCTTTATTCAATTTCCACCACCAGCTCTAACATAACCGCGGAAGAGGGGCAGGCAGTCGGCCCTAACGACCCCCTCCACGGCCCGCTGCCTGGACCTGTTAATGGCGAGTTTGGCCAGGCCCAGGAGCAGACCAACGAGGAGGTCTTCAGACCTGCCCTCCCTCCTCCGTACCACATTCCTGTTTATAACTGTCAGAAGGAGCTCCCTGATTTGACCAGACCCATCTGGCTAACCTAATTCCAATTTCTCTGTCCCTCTCCCTCTAAATCCTGGGATGTCGGCATATTCCTTTCCCTGTAGCTTCACCTGGAGAGTTGTCACATTAGATCTGGTTCCTCCAACTTTGCCTCAGTTAGTGATGGTGTATAATGCACCATAGTCAGCCTCTGGTGCCCAGAGTGTCTCAGGCTGAAATTCATCTTCAGGCGGTAATGGCATCAAGGCTGTGACATCTGCCGTGCCCATCTCATTCTCAGATTTTTTTTTTCAATGCTAGATAGAGGGGGAGAAACCCATGGGTTCTGACAGCCTTGATGGTTGGAGTGAGAGGCTGGGTATGTTTCGCTCCTACCCAAACTTTATCCTTCACAGGACCATACCTCGCATCGACCATGAGTTGTACCCATGAAGAGCCAATCCCATAATTTCAACACCAAAGTAAATGGTCTCTCTCGCTTACAGCAGTTTTGTATTCGAGATTTGTGTTCCTGATAACATTTTACCCTTTCCGCTGGTCCAGGAGATCAAATTGAACCCAGTGTGGAATACGTTCCCCATTTGCAACCCTGCTGGAGCTGTCCCTGTAATTGTGTGAGGATGATCCTATAATCAAACAGGAGCTGGGACAGTTTGGTATTGAGTGAGGCTGTAGGCTGTTTCTTTAAGTCTGCCTTCAAAGTTTGGACTGCTTTTTTAACCAGACCATTGGACAAAGAATGGTATGAAGCTGTCCTTACATAGCAAATGCCATTCGATTTTAAGACATACTTGAATTCTCTATTGGTTAACAATGGCCCATTGTCTGTGACCAAAACCTCCAGGAGTTTGTGCATTGCAAAAGATCATCCCCGTGTTCGACGAATGAACTCTGTTCATGTCTAACCTTGAATGGGCAACCACATTAAATAAAACATAGAGCCCACGAAAGAAATGGCATAAACGACATGTAACCGAATCCAAGGTTTATTTCGTTAATCCCACGAACATGGAGGAGCTGCAAGCGGTAATCTTTGTCCTTGTCAGCCCTTTGGGCACTGCCCCACCAACCCAGGTCTGTCGGCATGCAATCCTGTCCATCAGGTATAACTTCTTGCCAACATTTTCATTTTGGAAACCCTTGGATGACTCTGGTGGCATTCAGCCAGTATCTGGCGGTTACCTTTACTTGGGAAATGACTCTTGCTCCCCATAATAATATGCTGTCCTCGACAGTGATCTGGTTCCGCCAGGTCTGGAAATGTTTCAATTCCAGTTCTGATGGCCCTTTTGTATCCTGCATCACCATGAGCTGCTTTGGTTTTGCTAGGACGAGATCTTTTTTGTGTCTACGGTCCAATATTGTTGGTGGTAAGTGGAAGGGTGTCCAGAAAGTTTAAATTCAGAATGGATTCTTCCAGGTGGTGGCACTGATGGTTAAGTTTCTGTTGGTGGGAGGTGGCTGAAGGCATTCGACTTGGTCTCCCAGATGTTGTACGACCTTGTAATTTTATACACAAGAATAAGAGCCCACCACTGAATTTGACCTGAAACAATGGGCAGAACTGTCTCAAACTCTTTAAATAGCTCTAGGAGGGGTTTGTGGTCTGTTACTATTCCACATTTATGTCTGTAAAAGTATTAGTGGAACATTCCCACACCAAAGATGACTGCCACACCTTCCTTTGGTATCTGGGCATATCTTCATTCAGTAGCAGTCAAAGTCTGGGAAGCATATGCTATCGGGTGTTCCTCCCCACTGGGCCAGCGGTGAGCCAACACTACCTTAATACCACTGCAGGAGGCATTGCATGTCTGCACCACATTTCACATAGGATTGTAGTGTGCCAACACTTCAGGCAACGACAGCTACTTCTTCACTTCCCGAAAGGCTATATTTTGGCTATGAGAGCATTTCCAAGGCTGTATAGCAACTGTAAGGCTGCCAGGATAGTGGCCAGGTTAGGTGTGATTTTTTCAAAATAATTCATTAACCAAAGAATGAGTTGAGCTCCAATATAGAAGTGAGAACCAGGGCAACTTTGATCGCCCTCACTTTAACTTCCAACGGGTGTAATCTGGTCTTGTTGACTCTGTATGGTAGGCTGATGGAGAAAGTGAAGTCACATAGGATCCAGGGTGTTCTAGCTAGATGGATAGAGAACTGGCTGGGCAGCAGAAGACAGAGAGTAGTAGTGGAAGGGCATTTCTCAAAATGGAGACCTGTGATCAGAGGTGCCCCACAGGGTTCCATGCTGGGACCACTGTTGTTTATGATAGACATAAATGATTTGGAGGAAGGTGCAGGTTGCCTCATTCGCAAGATTGCAGATGACACTAAGATTGGTGGAGTAGCAGTTAGTGAAGGGGACTGTCAGAGAATACAGGTAGATTGGAGAGTTGGATGGAGAAATGGAAGATGGAGTTCAATCTGGGCAAATACAAGGTGATGCATTTTGGAAGATCCAATTCAAGAGCGAACTATACAGTGAACAGAAAAGCTCTGGGGAAAATTGATGTTAGAGAGATCTGGTTCAGGTCTAATTTTCCCTGGAAGGTGGCATCGTATGTGGAAAGCGTAGTCAAGAAAGCACATGGCATGCTTTCCTCCATTGGATGGGGTATTTAGTATGAGAGTCGGCAGGTCATGTTACAGCTGTATTGGACTTTGGTTCAGCCACATTTGGAATACTGTATACAGTTCTTGTCGCCACGTTACCAAAAGAATGTAGATGCTTTGGAGAGGGTGCAGAAGAGGTTCACCAGGATGTTGCCTGGTATGGAGGGTGCTAGCTATGAAGAGAAGTTGAATAGATTAGGATTACTTTCATTCGAAAGATGGAGGTTGAGGGGGCATCTGATTGAGGTCTACAAAATCATGAGAGGAAAAGACAGGGTGGAGAGCAAGAAACGTTTTCCCAAAGTGGGGTCTCAATTACTGGAGGTCACGAGTTCAAGGTGAGAGGGGAAAAGTTTAAGGGAGATATGCGTGGAATGTTCTTTACACAGAGGATGGTGGGTGCCTGGAAGGCATTATCAGTGGAGGTGATACAGGCAGACACAATAGACAGATGCATGAATCATATCAAAGAATGGAGTAAGTGAGGGCTGCAGAT
>NC_057746.1:5038030-5075859 GCF_004010195.1 Chiloscyllium plagiosum | reverse complement strand
ACATATCTGATGAAGAGGCAGGCATAGCTGGGGCCCATGCGGGTGCCCGTGGCTACCCCTTTGGTTTGGAGGAAGTGGGAGGATTAGAAAGAGAAGTTGTTCAGAGTGAGGACCACTTCAGTCAGTCGAAGGAGGGTGTCAGTGGAAGGGTACTGGTTGGGTCAGCGGGAAAGCAAGAAGCGGAGGGCTTTGAGGCCTTCGTGATGGGGGAATGGAGATGTATAGGGACTGGATGTCCATGGTGAAGATAAGGCGTTGGGGGCCAGGGAAGTGTGGAGGTGGAGGGCGTGGATGGTGTCCCGAACGTAGGTGCGGAGTTCTTGGACTAAGGGGACAGGATCGTGTCGAGGTATGCAGAGATGAGTTCGGTGGGGCAGGATGCAGGCTGAGACAATGGGTCGGCCGGGGCAGTCAGGTTTATGGATTTTTGGCAGGAGGTAGAAACCGGAGTGCGGGGTGTGTGGGACTATGAGGTTGGCGGCGGTGGATGGGAGATCATATCAAAGAATCCCTACAATGTGGAAACAGGCCCTTCAGCCCAACAAGTCCACACCGACCCTTTGAGATATTGCCAGCCTGTGTCATTTCTCGCAGACACTTTGCAATGCCTATCCCAGGCTGCCATTTATCTGGATGCATGCTGATAAGTGGGAAGATCAAAAAAGTGCATTTAGAGAACTTGGGCTCAATGCTAAAGAATATAAGAACATAAGAATGAGGAGCAGGAGTAGGCCATCTGGCCCTTTGAGCTCACGCACCATTCAATATGATCATGACTGACCTTTTGCTGGCCTCAGCTCCACTTACCCTCCATCTCACCATAACCCTTAATTCCTATACTGTTCAAACAAGTATCTATCTTAGCTTTAAAAGCATTTACTAAGGATGCCTCAACCATTTCACTGGGCAGGGAATTCCATAGATTCACAACTCTTTGGGTGAAGAAGTTCCTTCTCAATTCAGTCCTAAATCTGCTCCCCTTAATTTTGAGGCTATGCTCTGTTATCTTAGTTTCACTACATTTACCCCTGATGAATGCACCTAACCTACACATCCCTGAACATTATGGGCAATTTCACATGGCCAATTCACCTAACCTGCATATCTGTGGATTGTGGGAGAAAAGCAGAGTACCCAGAAGAAATTATCCAGCTGTGAAAAGCTTTCGCAGTTGGTTTGAAATCCCCACAAAGTCAAATCGACCTATTGGGCTTCACAATATGTACAACTGGAGCTGGTCATTCCTCTAACTGTTCCGTGGTTTGGTGATTCATTCTCTTTCCTGTCTCCTGATTTCTGCCTCTACTTTCCCACATAAGGCAAAGGCACTGGCTGGGCATTGCAGATTCATGGAATTACTTCCTGGTTAACACGTAAAGTGGCCTTGGCTCCTTTGACAGTCCCTAGACCTTCCAAAAAAAAACTTCCAGATATTTAGTTAGGATTTCACTCAGACAGCCATTTTCTAATTCAAAAATGTTTAGAGCCAATCAAGGAGAACCTTCCTCAACCAATTTTGCCCCATCAGGGCCTGAGCCTTTCACTACAATCAGTGGGAACTGAACCAGCTGCTTCTCATAAGAGATGGGAATCAATGTTATTTCCTTAATCTGTAAAGGTTCTCTGGTATAGATTCTCAGTCTAGCACGGGTCTTGTTCAAACTTAAAGGTTGAAGTTCAGAGTGAATTTTGGTAAAGAATGATTCTGCAATCACAGATGCAGTTGGACTGGTATTGACCTGCATTACAGCTGTGTAACCATTTAACCAGATACTTATTTTGATTGGTTCTAATTTGTACGTTGCTTAATAATTTAACAGTCCCAAACTAGTTGTAGGTGGGATTTCCAGGGTGGGCACTCTTCCAGATATTAGCCTATGAGTTCTCTTTCTTAATTCAGGCCTCTTGAGACTCTCTTGAAATCTAGAGTGTGCATATCAGCAGCAACTACAATGGCCTACTGCCCTGGATCCTCGTTTAACTGTTTGGCTTCGTTTTGGAGTTTTCCTGTGGGCTGACCAAGATTCCCGAGTTCAGGATGTGTCCTGACTGAGGCTATGCAATTGCCTTCATTTAACGAGTGTTGCCTAAGCTCAGTCAGCCTGGTGAATGTATCTACTCACATTGGAATACCTCGTAACTCATATGCTCCACTTGTTGCAGTTTCTAATGACAAAGCTAGTTGTAGTGTCCATTGGAAGTCCAGTTGGGCTTCAGCTAGTAGGTGCTTTGCATGGTAACATCATTAATCCAACATACCAAACTGTTTTTTTAGCATTTCATACAGGGTTGAACCAAAATCACATACCTCTGCCAGCAGTCTTAACCTTGTCAAAAATCCTGGTATGGATTCCTTTGGTTCTTGAACTGTTGAGAAAAACAAATAGCATTTCAAAATTAGAGAAGGCTTGGGGTCATAATATTCCTTAGCTAAGTCTGTAACTTTCGACAGGTTTCTCAGACAGTGTGTGGTGCCTGAGAGTCCACACACTGCCAAGAGAATTACTCATTATTTTCGGTCTGCCTCAATATCATTTGCATGGAAAAAAAATCTTATTCTTCCAACATATGGGCCCACTCTTCCATGGCAGGATCGAATGAGTCAAGCTGTCCAAATAGAAGATAATGCCAGAAATGCTTACCTCCAACTCAAAGATGACTGTCACGAGTGAATCTCTTCAGGGGTGTGTTATTCTCTCGGCACTATTTAAATAACACCACGATGACCAGTATCCCATCACCAAGTCAGCCTTTATTTACACGCGTACAATATATGACAGGCTGTATTCTCTGGGGTTTAGAAGGGTGACTGGGGATTTGATCGAAGTTTTCATGCTATCAGCCGCAACAGCTCGCCTTTTCTCTCTATCTGAAAGAGTAGGTAGACAGAACGTTGGAGCTAAGACCTGACTCCAGTGTTTGGTCATTCAACACCGGGGGCCTATTTGATATTGACAGAGACACTGATAAATACAGGAGGGGCTGACCTGTCACAGAGTTGTCATGTTCTGGAAGAAACGTTTGCAATGTGTTGTGAGAATGAGGTCGCTCCAGGCTCTTCATTGAAAATCTGACTTTTTATTGACAGAATATTGCCGGTTCCTACTGTGAGTATGGTCAGAGGCAAACATGGAGCAGGTCTTTGTAACCAGAAGCTTTTAATGAACAGTATTGCAATATACACAGAACAAGGAAGTTTCCTGCACCACTATCAGATGGTGAAACCTACCCTATGCTGTCTCTCACTTGACCTTACATCACTGCTGATGTATATCAGTAATCCATAGACATAGGCAATGGACGGCAGACATCTCAAATTACTCAAGAAATATCACCAGCAGTGTTCCTGTCAAATCCTGTAAATTTCAAAAAAGAATAGGTGCTCCAATGTCAGTGTCCTCTCCCAGACCAACACCCTCGGCAACAAGACACTGGTTACTGTCAAGCAACTGCATTAGATAGGCCACTTCATCCACATGCCTGACAAGCTTCCTAAACACATTTTACCCCTGCCCAAAATTCAGTCAAACCAGTTCACTCTTTGTTTTCTCAATTCAACATTCTCTGCAGTTGGCTAGTTAGCACCAGTCCCCCTTTGATTATGCTCTATGCTCTATCATTCTGTCCTGCTACCTTCAGTGATTTAACACAGATACACTGAGGTCGCTCTGCTCCTGCACTCTTTTAGAATTGTATCTTTATTTTAGATTGTGTGTCTTTCTCAAAGTTCTTCCAACAAGATAAATCACTTCAAACTCACTGCATGAAATTCCACCCACTTGGTGAAATAGTTTCTCCTTAACTGCCCTTCAATCAATATTTGTAAATCTCTGCTCCGTGGCTATTGATGTCTCTATCCGGGGAAATAAGACTGAAACAATCCCATCAGCTGCCTCTTCCCTCCTTTCCATTATCCCCACCTGAATAAACGTCCATGAATGTTGCCTTGCCCTAGCCCTGAACTCTTATCTTTCTCTCTCTTCTATTTCCCCTCATGCCCACTCGGAGCTCATCTTGTGCAGAAGACCCATCTGTTCCCTTGACGCTATTCTCACAAAACAGCTGTTCACCCATTTCCCTTCCTCACCCCCTTGTTAGTCAAGATTGTTCACAGTTCTCTCCTCTAAGATATTGTCCTGGAGGCATAATATTCTGGAGGCATATTTGGGACATGAGTCAGGTGAGGCATGAGGGGCAAAGCATGGAAGTTGTATAAGGTGTGTGGCATGAGGCGAGGTAAGAGACCTGGCAGAGAGATCTGCTGAGCACAAAGTTTTCATTCCCCAAACCATTCACTCGGTAACAGACACAATCTTAGGGTCCTCAAGAACAAGTTCACCTTGAGCACAGAATTGCTCCTTCTCCCTTGTCCTTATCTCTGTCTCCCTTTCCTGACCCTCTGTGCTGATCCCAACACGGCATATAATTCCTGCCTTGAATACTGTGGAGGTTCCTCTTCTGATCTGCTGTCAAACATCCAAGGATACAGAATTTACACTAATGTTGTCAGCTTGAAAGTCTCCCAGCATGAAAAATACTATTCCCACACCAGAAATTTCTGTCAAGCATTTCCTAGGGGAACTGAGACAGCAGCTGCAATAAGTGAGGTTTTATTCAGATGGGACAATGACAAGTTTAAATCCCCATCTGATCTGCTGCTCAAAGTCACCTCCATTTCCCAGGTTTCTGGAAACTCCTGTTGGTCCAGAAATATTTGTATTGACTGTGAGAGACGTCAATCAGAGAGCCCACCCACTCTGCACATTGTCTCCTCTTCCTCTTCCAGAGCTGGTTCACTTCCTATAGGGACTGAAAACCAAGTGAGGAGATGGTGAGTGAAGGAGCAGCTTTTGTTTTTCTTTTAAAATTAACCTATATTTTTCTAATTGTCCTGTTCAGAGATATTATTTACACACCACTGGAGTAAGTGGGACTCCAGAGGTTGAGACATTATCATTAGATCACAAGAGGGTCTCTGTCAGGCCTAGCTTTTTTTCCAAAATCCATTTTTTTCAGTCGTGGGGAAAATTCCACATTTTATATTTTACAGTGAGACGAAAAGTGAAGACTTTGTGAATACAATTTATTTTTTCCCACTACCAGGAAACACCCTAGTTTTGGCTAATTGGATTTTTGCAAGCAAAGCCTGCTTAAGGTCAACGATAACATCAAAAGGTGGGTTGGGTTGGGGGTGGGAATAAATGTTTTTATACCCTGCGGAAGGAACAGTTTTTATACAAAGTGCCAGGGATCCGGGCTCGATTTAAATTTAACCTCGGGCGACTGGATGGAGTTTGCACATTCTCCCTGTCTGTGCGTGGGTTTCCTTCCACAGTCCTAAATTGTTAAATTGCCCAGAGTGTTCAGGGATCTGAAGGCTTGGTGGATTAGCCATAAGAAATGCAGGGTTACAGGGATAGGTTATGGTGGAGGGTCGGTGGGATTGGATGGGTCAAATGGCCTGCTTCCACACTGAAGGGATTATATGATTCTTTTCATTTCTGCCGTCAAAATTTTATCTGAAGGCCTGGAACTTTCCCAAATTCGTGGGCTTGGATTTGATAGTATCTGCAATTCTTTGGGGTTTTTGTTTTGTTTTGGATGTGATCGTTTTGCTCAGTGCTGTAGCTGATGGCTGAATTTGGGAAATACGACCTGAGCGGCATATCGAATTTCCCAGGATTAAATGGAATCCTTCAGTCACCTTCACTGGAGCCAAGGTGACTCAGTGGGTAGCACTGCTGCCTCACAGTGCTCGGGCCCCAGGTTTCATTATATCCTTGGGCGATTATCTGAGTGGAGTTTGCACATTTTCCCTGTGTCTGCATGGGTTTGCTCCCCCAGTCCAGAGATGTGCATGTAAGCTGGATTGGCCATGCTAAATTGCCCATAGTGTTAAGGGTGTGTTAGTGTGGGGAATGCAGGGTTACACAGTAGAGGGGCGGTGGGTGGGAGGGATATTCTTCGAAGGGGCAGTGTTAACTCGATGGGCCGAAAAGCCTGCTTCTGCATCACCGGGATTCTATGATTTTCCTCAGCTTCAAGCAGGATCTGGGAGAGGGCAGTGCATACATTGTTGAGACCAGGTCTGATGGGTAGAGGCACCTGTCCCTTTGGATAGTTATCGTCGCATGTGGCCAATCCAACACGTCCTGATTGACAGAAAACCCAGCCAATGGTGGTCCCATGTTTTATCACTGTGCTGTTCCTCCCATCCGGTGAGAGGCTGCAGGATCGTGGAGTCAAGACAGAGCTCTGTTTGTTTTAATCCTCAGCTTCCTGATCTGTCCTCCACCTCTAACTTGGTGTTGTTTCTGGGCCTAAACCTTTTCCTTCATAACTCTCTTTCATTCATTAGGGTGGCACAGTCCTGCATTCCACTGTGAGTGGGAGAAAGAGAGGACTGCAGATGCTGGAGATCACAGTTGAAGACTGTGGTGCTGGAAAAGCAACAGCAGGTCAGGCAACATCGAGAAGCAGGATAGAAGCATAAGTTTTGAGCATAAGCCCTTCATCCGGAATGAGTCTGGTGGCCCAAAGCGACTGAGAGATAAATGGAAAGGGGTGGGGCTGGGGGGGGAAGGTAGCTGGGAATGCGATAGGTAGATGAAGGTGGGGGTGAAGGTGATAGGTTAGAGAGGAGGGTGGAGTAGATAGGTGGGAAGGAAGATAGACCGTTCAAGAGGGTGGTGCCGAGTTGGAAGGTTCAATTTGAAAGGTTCAATCTGGGATAAGGTGAGGGGAGGGGAAATGAGAAAACTGGTGAGATCCACATTGATCCCCTGTGGTTGGAGAGTACCAAGACAGAAGATGAGGTTTTCATCTTTCAGCTGCCCCTGCCTCCGGGCTTACTTTTCCCATTAGGACTCCCGCCCACCCTCTGTCCACACCCCTCACCCACTCCAACCCCTCACCTTTGCAATGCACAGCCTTCCACTCCAACCCCAACATTACCATCAAACCAGCAGACAAGCGGGGGGGGCGCTGTGGTAATTTGGCACACCAACCTCTACACTGCTGAAGCCAGGTGCCAACTCACGGACACCTCCTCCTACTGCCCCCTTGACCACGACCTCACCTTCCATCACCAAACCGTCATCTCCTAGACCATCCACAACCTCATCACTTCAGGCGATCTCCCATCCACAACCTCCACTGTTTGATCCTACCTGTTAGCCACAATTCACAAACCTGACTGCCCCAGTTGACCCATCGTCTACCCCACTGAACTTATCTCTGCATACCTTCACGCCATCCCGTTCCCCCTTCGTCCAGTAACTCCCCACCTACATTCAGGATACCACCTACACCCTCCACCTCCTCCGTGACTTCCATTTACCCGACCCCCGGCGCTCATCTACAGCATGGACATCCAGTCCTTGTACACATCTATCTGCCATGACGAGAGTCTCCAAGTCCTCCGTTTGTTCCTGTCACGGCCGACCCAGTACCCTTTCACTGACACTCTCATTCGACTGGCTGAACTGGTCCTCACCCTCAACAATTTCTCCTTCCAATTGTCCCGCATCCTCCAGACCAAAGGGTTAGTCATGGACACCTACATAGGCCACAGCTATGTCTGCCTTTTCGTCAGGTACATGGAACAGTCTGTCTTCCGCAACTACACTGGCACCATTCCCCACCTTTGCCTTCGCTACATTGATGACTGTATCGGTGCAACCATAAGGAGGTTGAACAGTTCATCAACTTCACAAGCACCTTCCACTCCGATCTCAAGTTCTCTATCTCAATTTCCGGCAATTGACTCAACACAGACAACTACTACAAACCCACCGACTCCCACAGCTATCTGGACTATACCTCCTCCCACACTGCCTCCTGTATAAGTGCCATCCCTTATTCCCAATTCCTCCACCCCATCTGCTCCCAGGAGGACCACTTCCACCACAAAACACACCAGATGGCCTCCTCCTTCAAAGACCGCAATTTCCCCTCCCACATAGTTGACGATGCCCTCCAGAGTATCTCCTCCACTTTCCACATCTCTGCCCTTGAATCCTACGCCTCCCGACGCAACAAGGACAGAACCCCCACCCCACTCCGGTCCTCACCTTCCACCCCACCAACCTGTGGATACATTGCATCATCTTCCGCCATTTCTGCCATCTACAAACAGACCCCACCAGCAGAGAGAGATTTCCCTCCCCACCCCTATCTGCATTCCGGAGAGATCATTCCCTCTGCGACTCCCTTGTTAAGTCCACGGTCCCCACCAACCCACCCTCCATTCCCGCACCTTCCCTGCTACTGCAAGAAGTGCAGAACCTGCACCCACATCTCCCCTCTCACCTCCATCCAAGGCCCCAAAGGTTCCTTCTACATCCGATAGAGATTTACCGACACTTCCACACAAGTCATCTACTGTGCCCATTGCTCCCGATGTGGTCTCCACTACATTGGGGAGACAGGATGCCAATTTGCAGTTCATTTCAGACAACATCTCTGGGACACCCACACTAAATAACCCCACTGTCCTGTGGCTGAACACTTTAACTCACCCCCCCATTCTGCCGAGGACATGCAGGTCGTGGGCCTCCTCCATCGCCAAACCCTAACCATCCGATGCCTGGAGGAAGAATGTCTCATCTTCCGCCTTGGGACCCTCGAACCGCATGGGATCAATGTGGATTTCAGCAGTTTTCCCAATTTCCCCTGCTTCCACCTAATCCCGGATGCAACCTTCCAATTCTGCACTGCGCTCTTGAACTGTCCTACCTGTCCATCTTCTTTCCCACTTATCTGCTCCACTCTCCACTCAGACCTATCACCTTTATCTGCCTATCGCATTCTCAGCTACCTAGCCCCCAGCCCAACCCGCTCCCATTTATTGCTCAGCACTCTTGGGTCACCAGCTTTATCCCTGATGACGGGCTTATGTTCGAAACGTTGATTCGCCTGTCCTCTGATGCTACCTGACTGGCTGTGCTTTTCCAGCACCACACTCTTCGACTTCCTCTGAGAGTGAATAAGCACGTGTGAGTGACCGAAGTGTTTGTGTACAATGTACGGGCGAGTAGGACGGTGAGTGACTGTGCAAGTGAATGTGTGAGAGTGCGAACGAGGGTGAGCAAGTGTGTGTGTGCAAGTGAGAGAGAAAGGAGAGAGAGAAAGACAGTGGCTGAGAGTTCATGTGTTTGTGAGTGAAAGTGTAAAATTGTGTGCTTGTGTAAAATCCCGTGTGCATGCAAGGCAGAAACCTGAGACTGGATGTGAACTGGACCTGTGCACGAGGCTTCTGTACGCACAAAGCCAAAAGGTTTTGCATTGCCTGGATATAACAAATTGATAGCCCTGCGACTATGGCTCCCAGTTCTAGATATCTCAGTGGGACTGGTTTAAAAAAACCAAGAACTACGGATGTTGTAAATTAGAAACAAAAACAGAAGTTGCTGGTAAAGCTCAGCAGGTCTGGCAGCACCTGTGAAGAGAAAACAGAGTGAATGTTTGAGGTCCTGAGATCTTTCCCAAGGAAGGGTCATCGGACCTGAAACGTTAAGTCTGACTTCCCTTCACAGGTACTCCAGACCTGCTGAGCTTTTCCAGAAACTTCCGTTTTTATGTCAACTGGACTGTTAATGGGGTCATAGCATCATAGAGATGTACAGCACGGAAACAGACCCTTTGGTTCAACTTGTCCATGCTGACCAGATATCCCAACCCAATCTAGTCCCACCTGCCAGTACCCGGCCCATATCCTTCCAAACTCTTCCAATTTATATACCCATCCAAATGCCTTTTAAATGACGCAATTGAAAAAGCCTCCACCACTTTCTCTGGCTGCCCATTCCACACATGCACCACCCTCTGCATGAAAAAGTTACCCCATTGCGTTGCTTTTATATCTTTCCCATCTCACCCTAAACCTATGCTGTCTAGTTCTGGACTCCCCCATCCCCAGGGTAAAGATCTTGTATATTTACCCTATTCATGCCCCTCATGATTTTATCAGCCTCGATGAGGTCTCCCCTCAGCCTCCAACGCTCCAGGGAAAATAGCGCTAGCCTATTCAACCTCTCCTTGTAGCTCAAATCCTCCAAACCTGGTAACATCCTTGCAAATCTTTTCTGAACCCTTTCAAGTTTCCCAACATCATTGCGATAGGAAGGAGACCAGAAATGCATGCAATATTCCAAAAGTGGCTGAAACAATGTCCTGTACAGCCGCAACATGATCTCCTAACTCCTGTACTCAATACCAAGGAAACCATACCAAATGACTTTTTCACTATCCTATCTACCTGCAACTCTACTATGGAGCTATGAACCTGCACTCCAAGGTTTCTTTGTTCAATATCACTCCCTCAAATCTTACCATTAAGTGTATAAGTCCTGCTAAGATTTGCTTTCCCAAAATGCAGCACCTCTCATTTATCTAAACCAAACTCCGTCTGCCACTCCTCAGCCCATTGGCCCATCTGATCAAGATCCCGTTGTAATCTGAGGTAACCTTCTTTGCTGTCCAGTACACCTCCAATTTTGGTGTCATCTGCAAACTTACTAACTATATCTCTTACGCTCAAATCCAAACCATTTATCTAAATGCTGACTATTCCTAATTAGTCCTTGCCTTTTCAAATATGTGTAAATCCTGTCCCTCAGGATTTCCTCAAACAACTTGCCCACCACTGATGTCAGACTCACCGGTCTATAGTTCCCTGGCTTGTCCTTACCACCTCTCTTAAATAGTGGCAGCACGTTAACCAGTCTTTCGGCACCTCACCTGTGACTATCGATGATACAAATATCTCAGTAAGAGGCCCAGCAATCACTCCCCTAGCTTCCCTCAAAGTACTAGGGTCCACCTTATCAGGTTCTGTGGATTTATCCATTTTAATGCATTTCAAGACATCGAGCACTTCCTCCTCTGTATTATGGACATTTTTCAAGATGTCACCATCTATTTCTGTGGTGAATGTCGGGGATATAATTGACCTGGGAATAGGAGAAATACCAGACTCCCTTATTCTGCTTTTTGCAGCTCTTCCTCTTCCTCAAATACTGTGGGAAATAAGGAGAAAAATTTCAAAATCTCCATTGAAATTACATTTCCTCTGAGTGCCTTTTTATAAACACAATGTACAGGTAAAACTGATCTTCATCAACTTGACCTGAGCTCACAGGAATTGATTACCCGTATGATCTCCACCCGACTTTATTTTCCATTGTTTTCATGGTGCATAGGAAGATAGGGTCTGGGCAAACGAAAGAAAGTAGCCACATTGTCTCCTCCAATTCACTAGCCAGTATTCCTTCTGGAAACAGTGTGTATGTGAGACAGTCAAGTGAGGACAAAGAAAGGACGTGTATCTGATCTCCTCACACAGGGCATGAGCAAACTGGCACTCACTGTGGGACAGTCTCTAACTGAGGAGCCAGTCTCTTCAGCAAAGGAGGAGAAAGAGTTGAAGGAACTCATGTTTCCTTTTCCCGTTTTGCAGAAGGATGATGCTGTATGACATGAGAATACACCACAGACAGATCCCGACCATCACTCAAGGAACAACTGCGGGAAGACATCCAGTCCCTTCCCAGCATTGCTCAACACGGAAAGGTTCGGCCGTGAAGCCATCACCTGGAAATTGGTGAGGTCAGGGAAGCTTTGACTTATCATCTGATTGAAACTGGTCAGTGGTGTGGAGCGTTCCATCAGAACCAACCTTTCTGAAGTTTCGGCTGTGGGCGATCAGTCAGGGTGAGGCTGGGAAGAAGTGTGAGTGGCTCCAAGTGTGGTGAGAGCTTCAGTCATTCATTGAGCCTCATGAACGACTGACTCATTCCTACAAGTGTTTGAGTGTGAGAAGGGTTCCACAAGCATATATGATCCTCAAACGCACAAGGTACATCTGTTGTACATCTTGTAACACAAGGGCAGCTTCATGGAAAAGGAGCCATTCAAATGTGAGGTGTGTGACCGAGGCTTCACAAACTCATCGATGCTTGTGAAACACCGACGCATTCACTCTGGGGAGAAGCCATTCAAGTGTGACGTGTGCAAGAAATCCTTCACACAGTCATCTAATCTCCACACTCATCAACGTGTTCACACTCGGGAGAAACCATTCACGTGCGAAGTGTGTGACAAATCATTCCCACATTCGTCAACCCTCCGCCTTCACCAACGTAGCCATACAGGAGAAAAACCATTCACATGCAAAGTGTGCAACAAATCATTCCTTAAATCTTCGACCCTTCGTGTACACCAACGCATTCATACCGGAGAGAAACCATTCACGTGTGAGGTGTGTAACAAATCATTCTCACAGTCATCGGCCCTCAGCATACACAGACGCATTCACACCGGGGAGAAACCATTCATGTGTGATGTGTGTGACAAATCTTTTTCAGATTCTTCAACTCTGACAGTACACCAACGTGTTCACACTGGGGAGAAACCGTTCACATGTGAAGTGTGCGACACATCGTTTTCGCAGTCATCTACCCTCCGCTCACACCGACGCACTCACACTGGGGAGAAACCATTCACATGCGAGGTGTGCAAGAAATCATTCCCCCTGCTGGTGTCTCTCCGTGCACATAAACGTGTGCACACTGGGGAGAAACCATTCAAATGCACTGACTGTGACAAAGCATTCACACGTTCCTCAGGCCTCCTGGTCCATCAGAGGACCCACACGGGAAACAAACCCTTTAAGTGTGAGGTGTGTGATAAAGCTTTTGCAATATCTACAAGTTTGCTGATCCACGGAAGGATCCACACAGGAGAAAAACCCTTCAGGTGTGAGGTTTGTCAAGTGGTTTTCAGCCAACCCACTGATCTCCTTAGGCACCAGAGGATTCACACAGGGGAGAAACCCTTCAAGTGCGAGGTCTGTGACCAAACCTTTAGGCAGTCTTCAGCACTTGTACAACACCGACGCATTCACACAGGGGAGAAGCCTTTCACATGTGAAGTGTGCGACAAATCTTTCTCAAGGTCATCAGATCTCCTCCGACACAAGAAGATCCATACAGTGAAGTAATCCTTGTGGTATAAAGTTTCTGCTAAAGCTATCGTGATGTCTGTCACCCATCTGGGACACTGGTGGATTCTCATAGTGGAGAGGCTGTTTAGGTTTAATGTTTGTGTCAAGGATCTCGCCTGTTTGTTACAATTCTAGCTCATCTTAATTCTGGACAGGTCTTATCCTAGAGTAAATCAGATCCTGCTTTTGTTGGTGATGTGAATTGTGGACAGACTCTTTTCAGGTAATAGGTGTGTGATGAATACCATGGGAAATGTTTGTACTCTGCTTTCTAGGAGAACTACTATCCTGAATATGGGGAGGGAGTGGAGGTGAGTCTCTACAGACCTGAGCTCCCTCAGCCTATCATTCCTCAAAGTAATAATTGTGATATGTTTACTTTACACTCTTCCAAGATTCATTTCATGTTGTGAGAAGGATCTTGGATCATTTTCAAGTGCTTTTTCAGTTTGTTTGATTTGAAGTTTGATGTTAGCTGAATATTCTGTTGTCTCTGTTTTAACAATCTTCTGTACAGATGCATAACTCTCAATAAATTCACTGTTTAGCTTAAACCAAGCTACCTGTCTTGTCAGCATGGTGTGTTCCCATTCACTGGTATCTCAGGATACCACAGGAAGAGTCCTTTACATTATAAATTGGCGAAAGTCACAATGGGATGGTCTACTTTTTCCACCTGCTTCAGTTCCTTTCCCACATTTAGTGATATATGAGGCAGGCAGAGCATGTACTAGTGTCTGTTTCCATGGCTGTGATTCATGGAACAGGTTCCCAGCTTGGATACAGCTTGAGGACCCGACATGCATCAGGCATTGCTGACAAGGAGATTCTCCCACTCATATCACGTACAATCGGAATATGAGAAAGATTTAGAAGTTGATAATCAACTTGTTTGACCACTTTAACAGACATTGCCATCAATTCCTGGAGTGAGACTCAAACCCAGAGATTCTGTCTTTTGAGGCAGGAATACTACCTGTTTTGCCACTTCACCTCCTTTCTCCACTGATGAATTTATAATTTCTAGTTCACAGGAAGAATAATGTTTCCCTAACAAAAAAAAAATTTGCAGTTACATATCAACTTCAACAAGGCTTTTTCAAGTGTGGTCACTGTTGTAGGAACAGGCCTACCATTGTGTGCAAACCAAGATCCTACAAGCTGCAATCATGACCAGATGAGACTGTTTTCTGAAGTGAGTAATGGGATCTATACTCACTCCTGGATCCACATGGTGGACAGCAAATCAGAAGCAGTTTTTGTTTCCTTCAATGGAGAGCTTTATCCATTTTAGAAAAAAGGTCTAAAGCTTCTGGATTTAATCTCTGGAGACATCAGGTATCGTTCCGCAAACTCATCTTAACCCTACTTCCCATGTCTGAGCACACAGCAAATCCCATTTCTTCATGCCCCCGTATTCACTAATACCAGTCAAGGCTAATGTGGATTTGAACTGCTGCTCTTCGCTTTCCCACCCTTCTCCCTGCCCTCCACCATTCCCCTCTCTCTATCTCTTTCCCTCTTCGTCTGGTGGCCTCCTCCAACCCCAAGAATCCTCTTATAATAGATACAATAAATGTTGGTCTATTCAGTGACACCCACAACCCCTGAAATAACATTTTAAAAATTCGGGATTTGATGAGGAAACTGGTTGCGTCTGCAGTTAGAATCCAGATGATACGTTACCCTTCTGTTGTCAGCAGCAAGAATATTTCTAAAATATAAAAAAGAACTGCAAGTGCTAGAGATCTAAAACAAAACAGAAATTACTGGAAAAGCTCAGCAAGTCTAACAACATCTGTGGAGAGTAGGCAGAGTTAATGTTTTGGATTCACTGGCCCTTTTTTAGAACTAGGGAAATGGGTTTGAATGGGTGAAGTGGGCAAAAAAATTGAGGCACTGTCACATCAATAGTCCACCATGAACCGGTCGAGAGCAGACAAGAGTGGATTCAAACGATGAAGGATGAAACTTCACTTGCAATCCGCAGGAGGGGAGCCTGAACCGAAAGCAGTCAGTGAGGAATGCGATGCGTCTGTGGAAGCGGGTCTTAGCAAAGACCTTGTCCAACACCAGGAGCGGCAACGAAAGAAATGACAGTCAACAAGGGAAAGAAATAACAAAAATCCTGTCGCAGAGAGGAGCAGAACTTCTTTAAGATGGGTATATCTGGGAAGTGCGTTAAACACACAAAAAAAAATCTGTGCATGCTGGAAATCAGAAACAACATCAGAAATTGCCGGGGGAACGCAGCAATTCCGACAGCAGATTAATCAAATGTTTCAGAACCAGGAAGAGAAACCCGGCCCCCTGATTCTGACGTCACAGCCGGGAGCTTTCTTGTGGACAGGACCGGAATCTCCTGGGCGAAGCGCGATTGTGACGCAGGCCCCTCCACCTCCAACGCTCCAATCAGGAAGGGTTGTGACGAAGATGCATACTGGTTGCCGCCGTGAGTGGCTACCAGCTGCAGGGGCGTACCTCCAATTCGAGCCGTTCGAGCTCGAGCGCTTTCAGATTTGAATGCTCGAATATTGGGCGGCAACCGACGCTGCATGGATCAGACCTATCATGTTCGTCAGGCACCACGGCTCGCTGGATTCCATACTACCACCTTTCACTACGCAGGCGCAGTGCCCATATGCAGCATGGGTAATGTAGTTCAGAGCGGGATTGCGAGCGGTTTGGCTGAAGTGAGTTGAGGTCCTGTGGGGGGGTTTAAACAGCCTCAGTGAAGGATGAGCTTTCTGGCCTTGGGGCTGCGATTCGTTCACGTTTGAGGAGGTGACCTGGCCCTCCCCCCATCAAACACAGGACTGGGCTACATGCTTCACCTTTTATCACCATATTCATTGATGAATTCAAGAATTGCTAATGGTCTGAACGTTGTGTAATCGTTGGCGAACAATCCCATCCACGATTCGGAGAGGCCGGTGTTGGACTGGGGTGTACAAAGTTAAAAATCACACAACACCAGGTTATAGTCCAACAGGTTTAATTGGAAGCACACTAGCTTTCGGAGTGACGCTCCTTCATCAGGTGATAGTGGAGGGCTCGATCCTAACACAGAATTTTTAGCAAAACTTTACAGTGTGATGTAACTGAAATTATTACATTGAAAAATTGATTGTCTGTTAAGCCCTTCATCTGTTAGAATACAGTGATAGTTTCATTTCTTTCATGTGTAAATCACAAAACCTGTTTTTAAAGTTGCATTCTCCGGTTTGCTGTTAACAATGGTGATAGCTAGACAATATGTTGAAGGTGTTGGCCCCCTGTGTTCTCTGTCTATGACCTGATGTTTAGATTGATTATAATCTAAAAAGTGAGATAACGGAGTTCTACATGAATGCATGCAGTTTTTGAGCAAAGTACAATGTAACTCTGCAAGTACAAATTCACCCCACAAAATATATGTGCATGTGGGCTTTGTCTGTCTGTCTGTGTGTGTCTGTCTGTCTGGGTTGGGGGTTGTGAGTATGAGAAAGTGTATGTGTGTGTAGTGAGTGCAGAGTGTCTTAAGTCTGTGAGGGGGTGCATGTGTGAGTGTGGGAGTGTGTGTCGATAAAGGTGTCTGTGTGCACGTCTGTGTGTACCTGTGTCCGCGTGTATGTGTGTGTGTGTAGGAATATCTGTGTGTGTGTGTGTGTGTGTGTAGTGCAATGGTGATCACCTGTAATGTGACATAAACCCAAGGTCACGGTTGAGGCCTTCCCTATGGGTACCGAACTTAGTTATCAGCCTCTGCTCGGCCACTTTTCTCTGCTGTCCCGAAATCCACCTCGGAGGATGGTCACCTGAAGGTCTGATGCTGAATGTCCTGGACCACTGAAGTGTTCCCCAACTGGGAGGGAACCCTCCTGTCTGTTGATTGTTGTGCGGTGCCCATTCTCAGGCCAACTCCATACAACCCTGTCACGGTGGGCGCTGCAAGACGTGTCTGATTGTGGACATAGATACCACCATTACGCGTGGGAACACCTCCCACTTTGTACATGGCAGGTATGTGACTCAACCAACGTTGTCTATCTTATACTTTGCAGGAAGTTCGGTACCCATAGGGAGGGCCTCAACCGGGACCTTGGGTTCATGTCACATTACAAGGTGATCACCATTGCACGACACACACACACACTTTCTCACACTCACAATCCCCACCCCAGACAGAGACATGCACACAGATAGACAAAGACCCACATGCACACACACATTTTGTGGGTTGAATTTGTACTTTGCTCAAAAACTGCATGCATTCATGTAGAACTCTGAGCTCAAAAACTGCATAAATTTATGTAAAACTCTGATTATAATCTAAAAAGTGAGATAACAATCTAAGCATCATGGCATAGACAGAGAACACAGGGGGCTAACACCTTCAACATATTGTCTAGCTATTACCATTGTTAACAGCTAACCTGAGAATGCAACTTTTTAAAAATCAGGTTTTGTGATTTACACATGAAAGAAGTGAAACTATCACTGTATTCTAACAGATGAAAGGCTTAACAGTCAGTCAATTTTTCAATGTATAATTTCAGTTACATCACACTGTAAATTTTTGCTATAAATTCTGTTACGATCGAGCCCTCCCCTATCACCTGATGAAGGAGCGTCGCTCCGAAAGCTAGTGTGCTTCCAGTTAAACATGAGAAAGTGAGGACTGCAGATGCTGGCGATCAGAGCTGAAAATTAGAGCTGGAAAAGCGCAGCAGGTCAGGCAGCATCCAGGGAACAGGAGAATCGACGTTTCGGGCATAAGCCCTTCTTCAAAGGATGCTGCCTGACCTGCTGCGCTTTTCCAGCTCTGATATTCAGTTCCAGTTAAACATGTTGGACTATAACATGGTGTTGTGTGATTTTTAACTTTGTAATCCTATCCATGACCTTATGTTGAAGAAAGGTCTTTGATGAAGCAGCTGAGGATATTTGGGTTTCAGACAGGACACAGAGGAAATCCTGCTGGTACGTCCTGGAGCTGATACGATTGATTTCCAACAGCCTCAACCATTTTCTTCCATGCCAAGTATGAGTCAAGCAAGCAGAGAATTGTCCATTTGATTCCCACTGACTCTAGTTTTGCACTGGTCCCCTTGATATCATGCTCTGTTAAATGCAGCCTTGATGTCAAGGGCAGTTACTCTCAATTCACATTTGGAATTCAGTTCTTTTGTCGACATTTGAACCAAAAAGCAAGACTGTATCCTGGATTAGGATACAAATACATTGTTAGTCGGGTGCACATCAAGCAGAGAAGATACTATGTTTATTGCTCACCATAATTCATGCTGTAAGAAATGGGGAAGTGTGTTGTTTTCGCAAAAAGGTAGTGATAATAAGCTTAAGTATAGTGCTGATAAATTGAGTGTAAAGAGCAGCTGCAAACAATGATTAAATCAACAAGCACCAGGGAAATGTATAATTGGGTACTCTCGTGCATAATTATTCTAGTAAATAATTTCTTTCATCAAAGTTTAAATAATTTAGTCTCAGCAAAGCAGCTGAGATAGCTGAAACGCATAAACTAGACAAGAAAAGACACATTGTTAAAATGTATATTCAGGAATGGAATGTACCTATGAACAATGGAAGATGTTACAAGCAAACAGATAAAGTGAAAGGAACATCAAGATCCAAGTTTAGCAAAACCTTCCTTATGTCAGCACTTACAGAGGGAAGGGTCACCCACTTGGAGAAGGGGGGACATAATAAGAGGGGATCGCAAGTTAGTCAGAGAATAAAGTTGATTGGGTAATATAGGAGTTAGAAGAGGGGACCTCACGCAACTTAAAAGTATAACTGTGTACTAGTTTGAATGTTCATTGCTTATTTGCTTCTGCATTTGATGCCCTTTCTTGCAAAATCGTAGAATAAATTGTCTTGTTTCCAGTTTTGGTGATCTCGTCTAATTTTATTAAATTTGTTTCTAACAGATTTGGGGGCTCGTCCCAGGATCCCAAGCTCCGGTCGCTCGGCATTTTTGGGAAAACTGAGAAGGTGCAGCTTGCTGATTTCAGCGGTCTCTAGTTTCCCTCCTTGCCGCGGTGGCTTGGGCGAGCGTGATCCGGACTGAGAGACCCTGGAAACAAGACGAGCAGACGCGGCGGGTTCGGTCCGTTAACTCTTGTGTGCACAAGACCCGGGTAAGAAAGGTCTTAAAAGATTTATCCGGGTGACCGGGTTAGGCAGCGGTATTTGCTGCCAGGTGGATATATCCAGGTATTGCTGTGGGAACGGGGCGCGCTGAAACAACCAGGTAACTCTGTGCACAGGCCAAGGTAACGAAAATGGATCTTTAAGTGTTGCCTTGGTGGTCGGGGACGTACGAGAAGTACGGGGAATTGGCAACATATAAAATAAAGTATTTAATTGGCGAGATTAATCTGACGAGTAAGGTTTCTACCTGATTTGACCACCCAGCCTTAGACCGGTTGTTAAGAGGGGAAATCCCCCATGCGAAGGTCTGGTCACTGAAGTGAGTGTGGAAGAAGGTGACACCAGAACTCAGTAAGGTTAGTTAAATTACATAAAGAAACAGCCGAGTATTAAAATGGGAAATATGAATAGTTGTTTAAGTGTCGAAGGAGACATGTGAGGGATGTCCAAGGACTACATCCCAACGGACAGTCCTTTAGGAAAAATGTTAAGAGATTGGAAGTACAATCCTTGGACGCGAGGAAAGGATAAAAAACAAATGATAAAATGTCAATGAAAAACAGCCTTACAGTCAGGAGGAATCAGATTATGTTTCGTGTCAGAAGGGCTACTAAGGGTACACTTCATAACTAACTTATAGCCAGTCATCCAGAAAAAAAACCAAAAGCTAGAGGAGTCATTGCGGGAAGCTCAAAGTATCTGTGAGATATGGTGTCTGTGTGTGTGTGAGAGAGAGAGAGAGAGAGAGAGAAAAGCTGTACAGCTAACAAAGTTTAACCCTTTGTGATTCGGTTTGAATGCACATTTGTTTGTTGGTGATTGAATATTTGTGCTTTGTTCCCTGGAGCTTGAGATCAGGGACTGTTTTGAATCTGATTTCTATTATGGAAATTTTAACATGATTTCTTTTAAGGATTTTACAGATTATGAAATAAAATGTTAACTCCTGCTCTTTTTACAGGTCATGACTGCCTTACTATCAGTTTCTAATCAGTTCCTTACATAAAAGCGATTTATGGAGGACAGTTGAAGTCTCAGTTATTAGAAGTTTTTTTTTTAACTTGAATAGACAAATCCTTTTTAAGGCAGCTCTGGTTATTTCACGACCTATAGCATTGTAATTGAGCAATGACTGGTCAGGACTACTTGGGAGGACCAGTTTTGGATTTGAATCGGGGGACTGGAACCTGATGATTGTGGTGGATTTCAGCGTTGGGAACCTGTATGTATTTTGCATTTTGAACATTAAACACTGAATGAATGAATTTGTAATATATAAGTGTGTATTTGCAGGTGGGATTCCAAAGTGTATAGTTGGTTCTTAAAAATGAATGTGCTCGAGCAAAACAATTACAGGAACAGAATGAGAAGTCACAAGTGACTGGGAAACAAACAGAACTGCGCGATTACAGTTGTTAAAATGTTTTAGTCACTTGTTGCATTTCCACCCTGAATTATATATAATTAATAATTAATATTTATAATAGATCAATTGTGTTAGCCTGAATCAATATTAATTGGCAGGATTGCTTCTCACATTCTCAGTGACCTGTCATATTGATTCATGGTTAATTAAAAATATGACTGCATTAATTCATTGTTAATTAAAGAATGGAAAGCTACATTACTGGCCAGAGTGTGTGTAGGCAGTGACAGCAACAGCCTTATTGGTAGAGGAGAGTCGGAAACTTACTTTTGGGGGAGTCTTAATAGTGAGCACCCCACATCAGGTACGGACCATACTAAATCAGAAAGCAGGACAATGGCTCACAGACTGTAGGATCTTGAAATATGAAACAATCTTAAAAGAACAGGAGGACCTTGTGTTAGTCACAGACAGTTGCTTGAATCCAGCTGCATTTCTGTGGTGGGGAGAGGGTGGTGGCCCTTGGCAAACCAGAACATGACTGCCTTGATATTACTGAATATCAGACTAAAGTGCGGATGGACTTAGGAGACGTACCGTTGCATGCGTGAGCTCGGTTGCTTATCGACGGGTCCTCCCGGATGATTGAGGGTAAAAGGCACAAGTAGGTGGGACAGAGGGAAGCCTTATCGAGGCTGAAAGACTCCCTAATGGCTGGTTAGCCCAAATTTGTGAACTCTATGCCCTAGAAAGAGCTCTCAGAACCTTAGAAAACAAAAAAAAAGGAACGGTATATACAGACTCCAAATATGCGTTTGGAGTGGTACATATCTTCGGAAAAATTTGGCAAGAAAGAGGACTGATAAATAGCAGAGAAAAAGAACTAGCTCATGAGGAATTGATAAAACAAGTGCTGGAATCCCTGTTACTCCCGAGAGAAATGGCGATAGTTCATATAAACGGACATCAGAAGGGGAATGAACCGGAAGTAAGAAGAAATAAATTGGCCGATGAGGTAGCTAAAGAAGCGACCCTGAATTCACAAGGAGCAGTGATATACTCCCTAATATCTACAATTCCAGATCTTCAGGGTGCCCCATTGTTTACTGCAAAGGAGGAAAAGGGACTAAAAGATTTAGGAGCTGCAAAGGCAGCAGATGGGCGCTGGATGTCACCCGAGCTGGGAGGGGCCATTCATAACTCTCCTGACTACTGAGACAGCTATCTGGACTGCTGAGAAAGGGTGGAGTCATCACACTCACGTTAAAGGTCCTGTGAACGCCCCATCGGCGGAGTGGCACGCTCATCCTACAGACAACCCTCTGAAAGTTAAGCTGAGAAAGAAGGAATGAACTGAGACAAAAGACTCTTTTAATGTTTGATGATGTATATTGTTATTAACTGTAAGGGCTGCATGGACTCAGCTCTCCCTAGTGCCTAAAAGATCAAGACAGATAGACAGGACGGTAGGCAGGGGTCAGAGATGGGCGGGTACTGGTATAGCATTGTAATGTTAGTAGTACTAACTGTTCAAGGAGGCGGGAAAAATCACTTCACTTCAGTATGCCAAAATTATGCTGAACAAAAGGGACTTGCCGACTGTTGGGTCTGTGCAGAGGTCCCACACCATGGCGAATCTGGGATCCCCACCTCAGTAATACTGCTCACCAAAAGAGAAGTGTATGATGTACAACAATTTGACTCTGGCTCAAATGATACAAAGTGGAGTTCTGATAGGGGTGAATATAACTTTGCTGGATGGTTCCCTAGACCAGCCCCGAAAACCCAGGGTGCTATCGATGGCCTTGGAGTTTTGGGTGTCCGGCATGAGGGCCTGTCCATTTGTTCCCGGGGAAGAATGCATTCGTGTGACCGAATGTATAGGAATGCATGCATGTTATGGTGTTGATGAAACACTGCCTCAAAGTCAGAAAGGCTGGAGTGGCTGCTGTTACCTCGCTTATATAGTTCCTCACCTCCGATTAGAAAAACATGAGCACAACCTGAGAAAGGAGGGGAGAATAAGACGTAAGGCCTGAGAGGTCTCTGAAGGAGACCGTCTGTTGTGGACACTATTCCCAAACTACGGCACTGCAGGGGCAGGGGTAGAAATACAGACACTGGCGGTTGCCCTTGAGAAGTTAATTGATGATACCGTCGACGCAATGGAAGAAACTCAGTCCAATCGGCCATAACCACTGAAATGATTGCTACAAGACTAACAGCTTTACAGAATCGAATGGCTTTAGACTATCTCTTGGCTGAAAAAGGGGGAACCTGTGCTCTGAATGGTAAGGAATGCTGCACCTTCATCCCAGACACCTCTTCCACAGTGGAAGATAAGGAAGAAATAGTAAAGAAAAAGATAAAGAATATAAGAGAAATTGGGGATGAACTTTGAAAAAATAAGGGATGGGGATGGGGTGACTGGGGACTGACTGGTTGGGGAAAGTGGCTAGTTAATTTAGGCATTTATGTATTACTGTTAATAGGAAGTCTAATGATAGGATTTAACATGTTAAAGTGGATAATGAGTAAGTTGGTAATGTCTTTAGGAGGACAACAATCAATGTTGGTCTTGACAACAGCGCGTGCACAAGAAAGAGAGAGTAGCAGATTACTCCTAGAGTTTGGAAAAGGGCAGACTTAACAGGGCAGAAATGGCAAGATTGTGAACCTCTGCACCTTAGGGTGAAAAGAGGGCGGAAAATAAAATTGCAAAAACAACAAATGATAAAAGAAAAGAAATGGAGGAGTTGTAAGAAATGGGGAAGTGTGTTGTATTCGCAAAAAGGTAGTGATAATAAGCTTATGTATAGTGCTGATAAATTGAGTGTAAAGGGCAGCTGCAGACAATGATTAAATCAGCAAGCACTAGGGTACTAACTTTAGTGCATAATTATTCTAGTAAATAATTTCTTTCATCATGATAGTTTAAATAATTTAGTCTCAGCAAAATAGCTGAGAGAGCTGAAACACATAAACTAGGCAAGAAAAGACACATTGTTAAAATGTATATTCAGGAATGGAATGTACCTATGAACAATGGAAGATGTTACAAGCAAACAGATAAAGTGAAAGGAACATCAAGATCCAAGTTTAGCAAAACCTTCCTTATGTCAGCACTTACAGAGGGAAGGGTCGCCCACTTGGAGAAGGGGGGAAATAATAAGAGCGGATCGCAAGTTAGTCAGAGAATAAAGTTGATTGGGTAATGTAGGAATCAGAAGAGGGGACCTCATGCAGCTCAAAAGTATAACTGTGTACTAGTTTGAATGTTCATTGCTCATTTGCTTCTGCATTTGATGCCTTTTCTTGCAAGATCGAAGAATAAATTGTCTTGTTTCCAGTTTTGGTGGACTCGTCTAATTTTATTAAACTTGTTTCTAACAATGCTCAGTTGGGATAATGTAAGGGAATAGTATTGTTTGAAGCCTCGTTTGAAGCTAGAGGAAGAAATCCATAGTGGTCCTCAGAGAACCTTGTGGCAGAACACCGTCAGCAGAGTTAGCCTGGAAGTTGAGAAGGCAACCTGAAGAAATGAATGAACTCTGAAAATTCTTGTGATATGTAGGTAACTGTTTGGGGGGGGGGGGAGAGTAAGAAATTATAGTGTAATAGTACTTGTTCTTTTTTTAATGAACAATA
This sequence comes from Chiloscyllium plagiosum, assembly GCF_004010195.1. Classification (NCBI taxonomy): domain Eukaryota; kingdom Metazoa; phylum Chordata; class Chondrichthyes; order Orectolobiformes; family Hemiscylliidae; genus Chiloscyllium; species Chiloscyllium plagiosum. The sequence continues at coordinate 5,051,689 of NC_057746.1, read as the reverse complement.
ATGTTTGTCCTTGTTCAACAATGTGAAATGATATGTTGTGAAGCTGTCAATTAAACATGGAGTTTTGGAATTTCTTTTTCAGTATTCATGCTCCCCAGTAGGATTAGAACCCTGGATGAAATGGCTGGTGTTATTTTTACATTATAATAGTTATTATACTTTGAAAAGCTTGTCATTCACTGTAGACAGCTGTAAGATTGCCTGTATTTGTGAAAGTTCACATACAAATAAAGTTGTTTTAAAAGGGAAACATCATACTTCATAAACTATAAATCATAAAGACCAATAAAGAAAGAACATTAGCGTACAGTGACAGTGACCAACATAATCTGTTTCAGTCACCTAAGTGGTTCAATGAATAGCAACAGATAATGGTGTCAAATCAAATTGTTTGTATCAAACAATAATCAAATTTAAAACAATAATCAAATTTATTGTGAATCATGAATCTACACAGGAGATTGATACATTAGCAGACAGAGAAATAAAATTCGCTTCCCAAGATTTGAATGAACCAAAACAACAAAAAGATTTTTAAATGTCTGAAGGTCTTTCCCAGATCATAAAATGGATCTTGGCAGAGTGCAAGATGAACATATCACACTGTTATTACATCGAGGTATGATAGCTAAAGGAACTCAGATCTGTAGAGATGCACACCCACTCCCTCACTATACTCAGGATAGTAGTCCTCCCAGACAAAACAATACAAATATTCCCCATGATATTTATCAAACACTCATCATCTGATGAGGATTAATCTAGAATTTACATCAACTTGAATCTGATTCTATCCCATACTTATTACAGAGAGCTTGCTCACTTTACAAATACAGAGGCCACAGCATCAAAATTGAAGCCGGACTAGTCAGCGGTTGGTTTTGGATGTGTATCAAGAAATCAAGTACAGTAGCGCCTCGACATACGAACGATCCCGTTCACGAACAAATTGTTTTACGAACAGGATTGTATGTAAAAGTTTGCTTCAACGTACGTACAAAATTCAAGGTATGAACACAAAAAGCCTGTGTGCGACCACGTAGTTTCATTGTTCTGCTTTGCTACCTGCTTGTTGAATGCAAAAGTTCTCGGGCCCTGCGTGATCTCATTCAGTTCGCCTTTGGCACGTGCGCTGTGAACAGTGTTCGTTGCTACGTCCAAGCATTCTTACGCTATTCGAACAATGGGAAAAATTGATTCAGTTCGTGAACTTTTCGGTTCGCGAACCGGGTCCTGGAACGGATTAAGTTTGTAAGTCGAGGCGCTACTGTACTGCAGAAACCTGAATGGATCTCACTCCCCAACCAGTATTGGGCTCTGAATCCTAACGGAAGTGATGGTTTGTCTGGCTTGGCCTCAGCTGGAGTGCTGCTTCTTGTTCTAGGCACCACTCCTCAGGCAAGATGAAGATATTAAAGAAGGTGCAGTAAAGATTCACCAGAATGGTTCCAGGAATGAGGAACTTCAATTACAAGGCTAAATTGGTGATGAGAGTTCTGTTCTCATTGGAGAAGAGCAGGCTAAGAGGAGATTTGATCGAGGTTTTCGAAACCATGAGGGGTCTGAATAGAGCAGACATTGAGGAAATGGTCCGACTCATGAAAGGCTGCAATTGAGACAATGCTGACATGAGCAAAAATATTTCATACGGTGAGTGGTTAGGATCTGGACTGTTCTGTCCATCAGGCAGTTTCAATACAGACATTGCTCTATAAATGTAGGCTGTTGTCTTTCATAAGGTACTAACCTGAAGGACAGAATGTGAACATTGATAGGCTGCCCCTTCCCCCAGGTGTTTGTACTGGTCGATCAGAGGCTGAAGCCTTTCTAACCACTGAGGATCTGATTGTCTTCTTGCTCAGAGTGGGGTATGACTTGTACCTGATGCTGTACTGAAAGGAAGTTGAGTTGCCTCAGGCAACTGTCTGTGTGGAGTTTGCACATTCTCCTCGTATCTGCGTGGGTTTCCTCCAGGTGCTCCGGTTTCCTCGCATAATCCAAAAATGTGCAGGTTAGGTGAATTGGCCATGCTAAATTGCCCATAGTGTTAGGTGAAGGGATAAATGTAGGGGAATGGGTCTGGGTGGGTTGCTCTTTGGAGGATCGGTGTGGACTTGTTGAGCCGAAGGGCCTGTTTCCACACTGTAAGTAATCTAATCTCATCATACAGGAGATTCTATATATATAGATGTCATCTTCTGGAGGTGTTTGGTAATCTGGTCAAAGATTAAATTGACCTTCTTAAAATAATTAAACTGATGGTGGGAGAGGTTTAAGACAGTCCCTGCTGAGACTGACAGTGCTTTGGAATAATAGCTCCCCCTGTTTGAGCACTACTGGGTGAACAACACAAACAGACAACATCCGAGGAGCAGGAGAATTGACATTTTATGCATAAGCCCTTCATCAGGAACCTGAAATGTCCCAAAACATCGATTTTCCTGCTCCTTGGATGCTGCCTGACCTGTGCTTTTCCAGCACCACACTCTTGACTCTGATCTCCAGCATCTGCAGTCCTCACCTTTTCCTAAACACACAGCTCAGTTCTGAAGAAGGGTTACATCCAAAACGATGACTTCGCCTCCTGATATTGCCTGGCTTGCTGTGTTTTTCCAATCTTGTGTCTGTCTATTCATTGCAACAGAAGCAGGTAACCTGACCTTGAGACCACGTGAGGAATGGATGAGGAGCTGAAATGATTGTGTTTGTGTTCAGGGACCTATTGATACACACTTCCTACATGAATGCTTTCTTCTCAGAATGGATCTTTTTCAGCAGAATGAAAAAGTGGGTTAAGCTAAAGCTTTGTGACGGACGTGACACCTGAATGGTCACTCTCCTTTGTGAATTTTCTGATGCAGAAGGAGAGTTGATGACCTTGAGAATGATTTGTGACACACTTTACATGAAAATGGTTTCTCTCCCGTATGAATACGTTGGTGTTCTACAAGAGTTGACGACTGTGTGAAGGCTCGGTTACACACCTCACATTTGAAAGGTTTCTCCCCTGTATGAATCCTCTGGTGCAGAAGGAGGGATGATGACCTTGAGAAGGATTTGTCACACACTTTACATGGAAATGGTTTTTCACCCGTGTGAATGCGTCGGTGTTCCACAAGCGTTGATGACTGTGTGAAGGCTCGGCCACATACCTCACACTTGAAGGGTTTCTCTCCTGTATGAATGCGTTGGTGGGCACGTAGGATTGATAACTGTGTGAAGGCACGATCACACATGTCACATTTGAACGGTTTTTCTCCTGTATGAATTCTCTGGTGCCTCAGGAGATCAGAGAATTGGATGAAAGCCATTTGACAAACTTCACATTGAAAGGGTTTCTCTCCAGTGTGAATCATCTGGTGTATTAGGAGGCTCGAAGATGTCACAAAAGCTTTATCACAAACCTCACACTTGAAGGGTTTCTCCCCTGTGTGGATCTTCTGATGGACCAGGAGGCCTCCTAATTGTGAAAAGGATTTATTGCACACCTCACACTTGACTGGTTTCTCTCCTGTGTGAGTGCGTTGGTGTGCATGGAGGGTTGATGACTGTGCAAATGATTTGTTACACACTTTACAAGTGAACGGTTTCTCCCCAGTGTGAACACGTTGGTGAACACGGATGGAAGATGACCTCGAGAATGACTTGTTGCACACCTTGCACTTGAATGGTTTCTCCCCTGTGTGAGTGCGTTGGTGATCACGGAGGGTCCATGAATGGGAGAATGATTTGTTGCACACCACACATGTGAATGGTTTTAGCCCTGTGTGAATGCTATGATGTAGGCGGAGAGTTGATAACTCAGAGAATGATTTATCACACACCTCACATGTAAATGGTTTCTCTCCGGTGTGAACACGTTGGTGTGCATGAAGGATTGATGAGTGTGTAAATGATTTGTCACACATCTTGCACGTGAATGGTTTCTCCCTTGTGTCAACACATTGACATCTGGTAAGGGATGATGACTTTGAGAACGATTCGTTGCACACCTTGCAGTTAAATGGTTTGTCTCCTGTGTGAGGGCATTGGTGTATGTGGAGGTACCGTGATGTTGAGAATGACTTTTCACATCTGAACAAATGTCGGTGAATGTGTTGGTCATTCAAGAGCATTAATGACTCTGTGCAAACCTGGTTTGACACCTCACAATTAAGGCCTTCCATGTCACCATTTAGTTGTTCCTTGGGTGAAGATCAAGATCCATGTTTGGTGTCTATCCTCTCTGTATTGTAGTCCAGTGCAATCCTTCTGTAAGACAGGAAAAATAAACATGATTTCCTCCACCTCCTTTTCTATCCCTGTTAAAGGACCGACACCTGAGTTAGATATTGTTCCATATTGTGTGCCACGCTGCTGTTCCTTTTTTGTGGGAAATCAGATGCAAGTCCTATCTTTTTCCTCACTCTCTGTTTCTAGCAGGAACACTAGAAAATGACCAGCAGCAGACAATGTGGCTACTCTCTTCCCTTTGCCCAGACTGCATCATCTCAGGCACATGACGACAATGGAAAACACTGTTTGGCTAAGTATAAAACAGGCTGTCAGTTAGCTGTGAGCTCATGGCAAGCTAGTGAAGATCAGATTTATCTTTCGAGTATTTGTTTAATACAAAAAAAACTCAGAAGAAATATTAATTCATCTGAGATTTTGCAATTTCTCCCTTTATTTTCCAAAATGATTTGAAGAAAACATCCTGGACAGGAATTTATGAAGCTACAGAAAATATTGCTCAGTACAGCTGAAGTATTCGGGTTTATCCTGGGAAATTAAACACACTTCATTCACTCAGATATACCAAATTCAGCACTCAGCTGCGGCATTCAGCAAAGCTACCAAATCCAGGTGAAAGCATTTTGGGAAAGGCTGACACTTTCAGGTAAAATCCTAAAGAATGTGTAGAAAGACATTTCAATTAGTGTATCTCCAGGTATGGCTATGAAAATTACAACAATGGAGAGGTGCAAAGTCATTGTTTGGGCTGCCTATGACTGAGCAGCATAAAATGGCCAACGGCTGCCCATGGCTAATGCAGCAGAACATGGCTGACAGTAGTTAAGAAAATATTTGCTTAATGTTGTCTTCACAAGTAGAAGTGCAACTCTGTAGACTCAAGGTCAGCTGCAGTTATTCACTCACAAGACACAGCTAAAAACATTTCACACAAATCACTCCTTGAATTATTTAATCAATCCATTCACAACTTGTTAGCTAAAGAATTCTAACATTAGGTATGGCCACATAACTTTGTTGGAACTTATAACAATTAGCAAAAATCAATTTTTTGTGTATTTCCCGTAATGAGGTTAATAAGGAATTTAAAAGGTTCTTAAGTGATCGGCAAGTATCTAATTAATTGGCAGTTAACATGATGTATCTGGCAAATGCTGACTGCTGTCACCCTGGGCGGGTACCGGGGCGGGCTGTCCTAGAGGTGGTCGAAAGGTGTGTCAGGGCGGACCGAGAACTGGAAGGGGCATGGGGTGGACCGAGAACCGGAAGGTGGGTAGGGGCGAGCTGCCTTAGAGTGGTCGGAAGGTGGGAGGGGCGGGGGCTTGCTGGGTCTGTATTGTCTGCACTTTTTGTATGTAACGGTATTGTCTAATGTACAAATGTCATTGTCACTGTCTTGTTATATGTCGAACTGGGATTTGAGGTTTGTCCTCCTCTCCCTGTAAAATGGTTGAACGGTAGGGTTCGGGGCCTAGCTTTGCTGCTCCTCTCCCTTGTAAAACTGCTGTCTTTTGTGTACAGCTGTCAATGTTTTTTGTAAACTGTTTTGTAATTTGTTTAATAAAATATATGTATCTGGCAAATGCTTGGGAAGGAATTTACTTGAATACAGTACAGTCGCTCCCCCGTACCTGTGGGGGTTACGTTTCAGGACCTACTGTGGAAGCCCAAAACCGCAGATAGGAGCAAACCCATTTGTTTAAATGGGAAATTTACCTTCCCGGCAGCCTGGTGCTGGAACATTCCCTTTAATATGTTCTGGCCGTGGTAAACTATGGGTAAGTGGAAAATGATTCCTGGATATGGGGGTTGTCCTGTATGTATATAATGAAGTTGCTGAGTGTGGCAGTACTTCCTTCGGCTTAAGGCTAGTTACAAAGGGCTGCTGACCAATATAAACAAAGGTGTGGGAGGATATGCACTCTTTAAGCTTAAACCGTATAAAATAAGCTACTTAGAAACTTTTTGCGCACCTTTTTGATATGCTGTAACTTATGTGTAGATCATAATAAAGGTTGCCTGAACCTAACCCCAGCCTCATATTCTCATTAAAAACTATGACATATAACTACCACGGAGGGATTCAGACAAAGAAGAGCCTTGGGAAAAGTTGATGGGCAGAGAGATCTGGGAGTGCAGGTCCATTGTACCCTGAAGGTTGCTGCACAGATGGATAGTTTGGTCAAGAAGGCATATAGTATGCCTGCCTTCATTGGACGGGGTATTGATTATAAGACCTGGCAAGTCATGTTAAAATTGTACAAGACATTGGTTCGGCCACATTTACAATACTGTGTACAGTTCTGGTCGCCACATTACCAAAAGGATGTGGACGCTTTGGAGAGGGTGCAGAGAAGGTTTACAAGGATGTTGCCTGGTATGGAAGGTGTTAGCTATGAAGAGAGGTTGAGTAGGTTAGGTTTATTTTCATGAGAAAAAAGGAGATTGAGGGGGGACCTGATTGAGGTTACAAAATCATGAAGGGTATAGACAGGGTGGATAGAGACAAGCTTTTTCCCAAGGTGAAGGATTCAATAACGAGAGGTTACGCTTTCAATGTGAGAGGTGGCAAGTTTAAGGGGGATACACACGGCAAGTACTTCACACAGAGGGTGATGGGCATTTGGAACGCATTACCAGCAGAGATGGTAGAGGCAGGCACGGTAGATTCATTTAAGGTGCACCGGACAGAGGCATGAATAGGTGGGGAGCAGAAGGATACAGATGCTTAGGAATTCGGCAACAGGTTTAGACAGTAGATTTGGATCAGCTCAGGCCGAAGGGCCTGTTCCTGGGCTGTACATTTTCTTTGTTCTTTGTAATTCTAAAGTTAAGGTGCTGCTTGACCTGGAGCCAATGCAGATCGGCAAACACAGGGGTGGTTGGGAATGAGTCTTGGTGGGGCTTAGGGCCTGTGGAGCAGAGTTTTGGAGGAGCTCAGGTGCACGGAGCAAGATATGATTCCTGCCAGGAGAGGATTGGAATAGTTGAGTCCAGAGCCTACAATGGTAGGGATGAGAGCAGTAGATGTACTGAGATAGGGTGTCAGCCTTTTCTTCTGTGAGTGGACCTTGCACCTCTTCCTGTGCGGAGTGTCTCTGTTCATGACCAACATCAGGAAATTACAGTAAAGAGTCAGAGATAGTGACAGAGAATCAGAGACAATCATAGATTAGTCTGGCACAAAAGGGATTAAGCACAGCCGCAACTTCACAGGAACCATCTTTCAGAAGAGGTCTCAAATAAGGCCACTTCTGCACCCTCTGTGGAGTGGTGATGGGGATTGGAGGAAGTATGAGGTGAAATCCCACTTTTGAAGAGCAAAGATGTAATTATGCCTAGTGTCCTGACCAAAGGCAATCTCTCAATCAACACCAAAATTCAACAGATTATCTGGTTATTATCACATTACTACTTTTTCCAAGAGATTGCTGTGCACACATTGCCATCTTTCCTACACACAACAGTGAACACATATCAAAAGTACTTCACTGGCGTAAAGAACTTTAGGACAGCTGGTTGTTGTAAAAACCTCTTGTGTAAATGCATGTCTTTGTTTGGAAAGAGAAAAAACATCTATCTCCCAAAACTAAGAAAACTGATCATTCCCAGTCCACAAGATAATAACCAGCACCCTATATATACTGTGCACACACACACACCACATTCCCCCGTTCCCCACCCCCAACCCACTTCAACAATAGAAAATCAGTAAGAATCCTCATATATTCTGCACCTCCCAGATAATTATACATCACCTTCTCATATTCAGGAATGAGTCACTCAGGTTGGACGTCAGAACGGAAATGCTTCTAACAAACACACTCAGTATCTAACACACAACTTCAATCAGTTCAGTAAAAAAAGAGCTCTCTTAACTGGATCTTCTCACACAGCATAAGGGACATTTCCACCCCTGATTACTCACAGGATAGTCAGACTGCCTGAAGATTGGTGTGGATATTATGGGATACAATTTGTATAAAAGCTGCTCCTTCACTCACCACCTCCTCACTTGGTTTTCAGTCCCTATAGGAAGTGAACCAGCTCTGGAAGAGGAAGAGGAGACAATGTGCAGAGTGGGTGGGCTCTCTGATTGACGTCTCTCACAGTCAATCCAAATATTTCTGGAGCAACATAAGTTTCCTGAAACTTGGGAAACTGACCGGGGAAATGGAGGTGACTTTGAGCAGCAGATCAGGTGGGGATTTAAATTTGTCACTGTCCCATCTGAATAAAACCTCACTTATTGCAGATGCTGTCTCAGTCCCCGTGGTTAAGTGTTTGGCAGATTTCTCGTGCGGGAAAGTCTTCTTCATTCCGACAGGATTTCAAACTGACCACATCAGCGTGGGATATGCAGTCTCGGATGAAGGAGTTCCGACGGAGAGCCACACTGGGACCCCATGAAATGAATGGAACTACAGGACGAACATTTTATAATCCAGTCGCAGGTTCATACAGCATGGTAACAGACCTTTCGGTCCAACCGTGGGAGTCAGGATCTTTAAGAAATTGCTGATTTTGCCTCCAATTTTCACCCTCTGTACCTTTCACTTTGTCCATTTCTGAGACTTTCATTCCTTTCCTTGACCTATCTGTCCACTGCCATCCACTGCAAAGCCACTGACTTTCGCTACAATTCTTCACAGCCCACTTCCTGCAAAGATTCCATCGCATTCTCCCAGTTCCTTTGCCTATGTCGTATCTGTTTTGACGATGACACCTTCCAGAATAGCACTGCTGACTGGCTTGCTTCCTCCATAACCTTGGTTTTCCCATCCACTGTGGTTGACAGAGCCCTCAACTTCATCGAACCTGTCACCCATACTTCCAGCCTTGTCTATTCCCATCACTCACAACAGCCTGATTGGGCTCCACTTTGTCCTCACTTTTCATTCCACCAGCCTCCACATTCAAAGGATCATTCTCCGCCATTTCAGACAACTCCAGCAGAACACCACCACCACCAAACACATCTTCCCCTCACTTGCCCTGTCTGCATTTTGCAGGGATCATTTGCTCTGGGACACCCTAATCCATTCATTCACCACTAACACCCTCCCCTCTACCCATGGCAACTTGCATGTAATCACAGAGGTGCAACACTTGCCCTTTCACATCCTCTCTGCTCACTATCCAAGGGCCTAAACAGCCTTTCCAGGTGAAGCGGCATTTCACCTGTACCTCTTCCAATATTGTGTATTGTATTCGCTGCACCCAGTGTGGCCAACTCTTAATTGGAGAAACCAAATGCAGACTGGGTGACCAATTTACAGAACACCTCTGGTCTGTGTGTAAGCATGACCCTGACGTTTCTGTAGTCCGTCATTTTAACACAGTACCCTGCTCACATTCCCACTTGTCCATCCTCAGCATGCTTCAATGCTCCAGCAAATCACAGTGCAAACTGGCGGAACAACATCTCATCTTGCCAGACTAGGCACTTTACAACCTTCTGGACTTAATGATTGAGTTGGAAAGAATGTTGGCCTGTTCAGTCTTTCCTGATAATTACAATCTCTCAGTTCTCAATTGCATCCTTATTAGTGATGCTGGAATCTTCTCCATTTTCTGGAAATTCTTATTTAAATTGAGAACTATGTCCAGTGCTTTGCGTTTTATCTAACCACGTTTAACATTGCGTTTTAAATGTTATTTCTCAAAGAATAGATCTCAGTGCTGATGTTTTATTTGCTTTATTGCTTTCTCTGATTGATGAATCTGTATTTCTGCCTGTGTATAACATATTCTTTGGCCTTTCTAACCTATGCAAGTGAAAAAATTGCAGAATGAGACACTGACTTTGGAAGTCATGTCTCACTAACTTAATTGAGTTTTTTTGATGAGGCAACAAAGATTGGTGAAGGCAGTATAAACTTCAGCAAAGTGTTTTTACAATCTACCCCATGGTAGACTGGTTAGCCACGTTAGATCACATGGGAGCCGGGGGAGCTAGCCAATTGGATACAAAATTGGCTTGAAATTAGGAGACAGAGGGTGGTGGTGGAGGGTTGCTTACTGGACTTGAGACATGTGACCAGCGGTGTGCCACAAGGATCGGTGCTGGGTCCACGGCTTTTTGTCATTTATATAAATAATTTAGATGAGAATATAGGAGGCATAGTTAGTCATTTGCAGATGACATGAAAATAAGTGATGTAGTGGACAGTGAAGAAGATTATCTCAGAGTACAACAGGAACTTAATCAGATGGGCCAATGGTCTGAGGAGTGTCAGATGAAGTTTAGTTTCAATAAATGTGAAGTATTGCACTTTGGTAAGGCAAACCAGGCAGCACTTATACAGTTAATGGTAGGAGTCAAGAGTGTGATGGTGGAAAAGCACAGCAGGTCAGGCAGCATCCGAGGAGCAGGAGAATCAACGTTTAGGGCATGAGCTCTTCATCAGGAATCCTTGTAGAGAGAGGAGGAGAACTTCTTCAAGGTAGGCAGCCTTGGAAGATGCTTCGCAGCCAGGTTAAAATTGACTGGAAGAAAGTGAGGACTGCAGATGCTGGAGATCAGAGTGGAAAGTGTGATGCTGGAAAAGCACAGCAGGTCAGGCAGCATCTGAGATACAGGAAAATCGACATTTCAGGCATGAGCCCTTCATCCTGAACGCCATTAATTTCACAAGGGAATAGCTGTGAGTGTTATCACTTGGTGTTTCTGTTTACACAGATTCACTGATGCTAAGGCAAATGTTCTTAATTTCCTTACAGCATTCTGTTATCATTTGGTGAGCCTAGGTGTCCTTATCTTCTGCATTCCTTAAGTTCCCCCCTTTTTATGAGCCTTGCTACCTGTCTATTTTCTAACGCAGTAAATGTGTTCTATAATTCAGCATTGCATTTTAGTCTAAATGTTTAAAGACAAGTTTTAAGGCTATAGACTTTCTCATTCGTTGGTGTAAATCACCAATGCATCCTCACCAGGGACAATATGAGGTGTGCAATAAGCATTTAAACATTCATTGGGCCTGGTGAACGAGTCAATTCTTCACAGAGGGAAGAATCCATTTATATGCAAGATGTGTGACAAATCATTCTCTCAGTCATTGACCCTTGTAGTATACCAAAATGTTCACAGTGGGGAGAAACCAATACATTTAAATGTGAGGCATGTCACAAGGGATTTCAGGAGGAGGGATGTGAGGCATATGTCAGGACTGCTGAATCACCAATGCATTCACACCGGGGAAAAATCATTCATGTTTGAGATGTGCAGTAAGTCCAAATCACAGTCATCAACTCTGTTTATACACCAACAAGTTCATAGTGGGGAGGAACCATTCCAATGTGACAATATGCAATAAACTCTGTTCACAGCCAGAAAAACCAACTGACACCAACATTTCAACACGGGGAGAAACTGTTCAAATGTGGGTCTACGTAAAATCATTCGAATGGTCAAGCAACCTCTGCATACACCAACGGATCCTCACAGTGGAGAAGCCCTTCAGTTATGACAGAAAGTATGAAGCAAATGTACATCACTGAGGCCTCATACTGACTTCAACACTCAAGCCACGCTGACACATCCACATGTGAGATGTGCTAGAAATCCTTCTCAAAGCCTTTGTATCTCTGGAGGGTTCTTGGAGAGGAGTAACCTTTCAGATGCAATGTTTGTGAAAGGTTTACATACACTTCCCAGTCTCCTAAAATGCCAGCGATCCATACAGGTGAGAAACTATTCAGATGTGACAAGGCCTTCACAAAGCACTGATGTAGGAGCAGAATGTTCTGAGTCTGCATTCCATAATTAAGCCTTCACACAGCTGTTGGACCTTCTGGAACCCAGTGTGTGTCACATGCTTGACAGGACCCTCAGCCATGTCTATTTACCATACTTCTGCCCCCACCCCTTCCTGTTGTTCCCAGGATAAGAATAAGGGACTCTCTTTGTACTTACTTTCCACCTCACTGGTCTCTAAATTCACAAGATCATCCTCTATCACTTCCAACTCATGCAGCATGCCACCATCAAATACATTTTATCCTCCTGTCCACTGTCAACGTTCTGCAGGGGACCACTCTCTCCATAAACAAACTGAAAGGACCTTTGCAGTTTAAAAAACAGTCAGACTTGGTAGAAGTCTGAGTGCAACGAGCAATTGTTATTATCTTTCACCAACTGCAAAACCATTTGGACTGTGAATACACAGGAGCACGAGAGAAATTCCATCAACAATATTTCAAACACATCTTCCAGATTCAATGTGAGAATCGTCAATCAAACATCGGCATCCTCCTTGAAACCAGATCAAGAAGCATTTAGGTAACATTTCTTATAAATCGCCCTCAATGGCCACTCTGATCAGATGTTTTGTCCCATCGAGTCCTGTTCTGTCAAATCGCTGAAGATCCTTGAAGGATAAAGAAAGCACTTCAAATACACTCGGAAGCTAAGCGAGTCAGTGAACACGGATGTAGAGGGAATCGAGAGGGATCTAAGAATGTAGAACTGAAGTAATGATCCATATCTTAACTCTATCTGCCTGTCTTGACCAACCATTAATCCTTTGCCAAACAATAAATCTATGGATCGCAGATGTTAAATTTTCAATAGGTTCCTAGCCTCTAGTGATATTGTGGGGAAAGAACTCCACATTTCCAGAGCCCATTTTGTGAGGAAGTGTTTGCTGACGTTACCCCTGACCAGCCTTGCTCTAATTCTCATGGCCTCCCTGTTGTTCAGGACTCTCTTACCAGAGGAATAATTTCTCTCCAACAGCACCATGAGTTTGCTTTATCATCATCAACACCTTCATTAGATTATTCCTTAAATTTCAACCTTCAAAGGGATACAGGTTTGGTCTGTGCAACCTGGACTTGTCATTTAACCTTTATAGCCATAGGAATTTACATGCTATTCCCACAAGGACAGTATATTCTTCCTGAGCTGAGGAGTCTAGATCTAAACTTACTCCTCTGGCTAGGGTCTAAATCGAGGTCTGACACCTGGAACTAAATTTCCACAAGGACACAGTTGATTCTGGGGCGGAGAAGTTGTGGTTTACCTTTTCTCTTCACGGTGGTCCTGATGTAATGAGCAATTTTGACAGATGAAAGCAGGACCACTGGCGCTTGATTTCAGATCGGGGTGGTTGGATAAACCAGTTTTGTAGGGTTCGATTCCCAGCCAATGCATGGCACTCCTTTCTTTCTCTGTTCCTCAGATCCTGTACCTTGGTACCTTTGCATCTAAGATGGTTCTGTGAATGGTGACTTAGAGTTATAGAGTCTTATAGCACAGAAACTGGCCCTTTGACCCAAACTGGTCCATACCGACCAAAATGACCATCCACGCTAACTCCATTTCCCTGTGCTTCGCCAATATTCCTCGAAACCTTTCCTATTCATGTATTCGTCCAAATGGCTTTTAAATGTTGTTAATGTACCCATCTTAACCACTTCCGTTGG
>NC_057746.1:4948096-5037530 GCF_004010195.1 Chiloscyllium plagiosum | reverse complement strand
ATCCGCCCGAGCATCTCCACAACATCCAGTTTAACTCGACTTTCTCCCTTTGTATACGGCTCCTCCATCTTTGCATTTTAAACGGAATGATGAACAGCATACTATTAATTTTCAAAAACTTGCAGGAATCTACATTGAAAGTAAAGATTCCTGTGAAAATTCACTGCAGTTATCTCCTTGGGGGTTTTGTGTTGATAATTGAGGAGAGTCAATGCAGCTTTGCCGGGATTGACAATGCTGTTTTGTTATTGTTACCTCTATCTCTGTATTCCCACAATGTTGGTTCAAACAGTAGGATCTGCCCCTCATTCCCCATCATATTTACAGATGGTCAGGGTTCATGTTTGACCAGATTTACAACGATCCCACCTCCCTCATCTTTCATTGTGCTTGCACATGAAACATTTACCTCCACCTGGAAATCACATTTTAACAGCATGTATTATCACTGCCTAGGATCATCATTCCTTTGTAATTGAACTGCATCTGCCCTCAAACCGATCATAAAAAAGCTTTTCTTTACCTCCCCAATACACCTTTTCTCTTTCATAACAACTGATTTATATCTGCCCCTTTTTGATGTTTCACAGCTATGATGATGTTTTTCCTCCTCATAAATTAATCCTATGACTCACTGTAGAGAGTCACTTCGCTTTTCAGAAGGTAGGGAATGGCTCCAGAAAAAGGTGAGCATGTGCACGCTCACACACACATTCACACACACATACACACACAGTCTCAGAGAGAGAGGGACACACACACAAACACAAACACACACACACATACATACATACACACAGTCTCAGAGAGAGAGGGGCACACATGCCCATAGGGAATAGGGAATGAAAAGAAAAGAGTGGTCCAATTTTAAGTCTTTCCCTATTATGTGGATTCATCCAATTCTCTGATCATATTATCCAGCTGTGTTGATTTGTTCTTGAGAGAATCATGGCTCCATGTTGTGTAAGTTCACCTTCTAAATGTTACATGTTTTGCTGGTTACTTTTATGACTGGTATCCTACATTCCATCTGCTGTTCACCAGCTGCTTGTTTATGTTCAAGCGGGAAATTGGCAAGTTACAGGTTTGTAGTTTACATCTCAATTCTTTTAACTACTGCCTGATCTTATATTGTTGTCATGTAAACTTATTCCGAAAAGAGTGTTCATTATCATTAAGTTATTTTTCTGTTATCCTTCTGGCAGTGAATTTTGTGGCGATTATGATCCTGTCCCAGGGAAAGTGTGGCCTTGCTACCTGCACAACACGCTATCTGGTGACCATGGCAGCAGCAGATCTACTGGTCATTATCAGCGAGGTTATACTAAGGCAACTTCATTATTATTATTACCCAGTATGTTTCCTGAGAATCACTCCTGTGTGCAGTGTTATCCATGTCCTGATCCATGCATCGATAGACTGTTCTGTCTGGTTCACTGTCGCATTCACCTTCGATCGGTTTGTCAGCTTCTGTTGCCACAAACTGAAAACTAAATATTGCACTGGGAAAAACGCATCTGCAATTCTCTCAATAACCGGTATTCTGCTTTGTTTAAAAAATGTCCCTTGGTACTTTACATTTGAGCCTAGAAAAATAATCAGGAACATACCAATTTCCTGCAGGAATAAGCTAAGCTCCTTCACTGACTCTCGCTGGATTGGATTCCGCTCATTTGCTGTGGCTCTAAACCCATTGGTGCCATTCTTTTTCATTGTGTTCCTCAATGTTCTGACAATCGCACTCATTTTATTTAAGTCAAGTCAAGTCCGTAAGGGACTGAGGGGTCAGAGTAAGGAAGGGAGGCAGGTTGACCCCGAGATGAAGAGTAGGACTATGGCAGTGATTTTACTCTCTGTTATATCTGGAAATTTCATCATTCTCTGGCTATTATATGTTTTATATACCGTTCGTGTCCCGGTTCAGTTAAATGATTATGCCTATGTCACATTTAAACAAGTTGGATACATGCTGCGCAATGTAAGCTGCTGCACAAACACCCTTATTTATATGTCAGCTCTGCCCAAGTTCAGAGCTCAGTTCAAAAGGGCGGTGAAACATCCAATTTCCAGAGTTATTGAACTAATCACTGCATACATCTGAGCAAAGCTCAAACTCCCGTGGGTGATGGGCTAGAATTGACCATGGAGGACCAAAGGGAAACCTTCTACAGATGCAAATCTGTCAGAGAGATCAGAGAAGATAGAATATTTAGCAGACATCAAGAGAACTGAAAGAAGATGAAGATAAGGACACAGGCTTTCCATTCAGAGAGCAGAGGTAACATTTCAGTCCTGGAAGAGGGTCACTGGACCCGAAACTGTAACTCTGATTTCTCTCCGACAGGTACTGCCAAACCTGCGGAATTGCTGTTTTATTTTGGTTTAACAGTTTGGGGACCAGTGTGAATGAGATGGAGACACTGCACAGACAAAAGGTCAGTGGAGCAAGAGAAAAAGCCATGCTTTGTCCAAGATAACCAGGTGGGAAGTAGCAGGAGCAGGGTCTCTGCTTCTTCCTATATCAGAGGAAGTGATCCAGGGTGTCGACTCCAACTCTGCTGCTTCGGTTTTCAGCTCTTTCTATCCGAGAAAACAACCAACATTTCTGTTTTCAAAATGAAAATCCTTGTAGATGTTGGGATGCTTCTTATCCCAATTATCCATGTCATTCTGATTCTCACACCAGTAGCTGGTGCTGGGGAGTATTCTGTTCTCCATCTGCCTAGTGAGAGTTTTCAGGTGATTGGGAGGTGGGGGAGATGGGTTGGGTGAGTGGAGTGAGACAACTTAGACAGATTATATCCATAAACATGATGATTGCAAACATTAAGTATCTCAATCCAAGGAGCCTGTCTAAAGGATTGGGAGAAAAGCTGGAGACAATTCCAGGAACTGAGTCTGCATTCAACACATGGGTCAATGTCATCCATTGACAGCAGATCACCTACTCCACACCATCCCGGGAATTGTCTCAGAAAGTTCCCAATCTCAGTTTTAAATCCGAGCTTTTGGATAAATTCGAACCAGGTCTCAGCATCGAGTGTGTTTATTTGTGTTTAATTACTGCATCAATCCACATGCTGTTTAAATCTTCCTATATCAGATTAAAATGGGATCTTGATCAAATGGGCCAATGGCCTGAGAAGTGGCAGATAGAGTTTAATTTAGATAAATGTGAGGTGCTGCATTTTGGGAAAGCAAATCAGAGCAGGACTTATACACCTTTTCTAAAAAAAATATATTTATTAGCAATTTTTTAAACTTTACAAATATAAAATTATTGAAAATTACAATCAATATGAAATATTAGTATAATAAAGATAAAAAAGCACAAATTACAATTTAACTACTGTCTACTAACTACTAACCTACACTATAATACAAAACAATCCCTAACACTGCAAAACAACACCAATATACAAGTAAATAACTAATTGATCAAAACAAAAGAATGAAAAGCAAAAATAAATACAAAAAAACTCAAACTACAGAACAGCTCTGCTCAGCACAAAGCTCCCAAACAAATGAACGGGACCATTGTATATATACCCGTATAAACTCAGGAGACCCCACTCCAGGGCCCAGGTCTTGACAAACCCACCATCCTGGGTAAACAAACGCTCTAGTTAAGATAACTGGCAAATCTATAACCAATTAACTCAAGTAGGGCTGCCATGTTCTTATAAAATGTCTGTTGTGTGGTGCACCATGTTTGTAAAAAAGTCCAAGGGAATGTGCTCCATAATTAATTTCTGCCATCCCAGCAATCCCAGCGGGTTCTCACACACCCAGTTCATCAGAATGTTCCTCCGTGCACAGTAAGTAAAAATATTCAATAGTTTCTTCCCCTGACCGTCTAAAGATGGTAAATTTGATAGACCTCGGAAGAGAGATATCTGGTCTACTTTAACTTCAGTCCTCAGTACCCTCCCTATCTTTCCCGCCACGGCACTCCAATAAACACAGAGCCTGTGGCACATCCAGAAACAGTAGGCAAGAGTACCTACACTTATTTTACATTTGGGGCATATTTGAGATGCTCCCTTTTTTAAACTTCACCAGACAGTCCGATGCCAGATGAACGCTGTGCAGATCTTTTTACAGATTGAGATCTTTTGAGCATTCTCCCATATGTTCTCCCATGTTTCAGAAGAGATCTCTACTCCTAGCTCTTGGTCCCAGACCTGTAGCTTAGTCACCGCAGGCTGCACAAAACCTGCCGCTTCAGTGGCTTTCAACCGTACCTCAAGTAGATGCTGCTGTTCCCCCTTCTGTCATTTCCAGCTAGCCGAATAGGAAATGGCTAATCCCCTAGCAAAGGCCTTAGCGGTCTTCCACAGCATAGATGGATGACTAGCCATACCTGAGTTGATAGTCAATAATTCCTGAAACTCCTTCAAAAAGTATTCCACAAATTTGGAATCCTTAAAGGGAAAGGGTCCAAACGCCAGTGCCGCTAACCTAGTCCTTCACTCTTGGCATTAATCTGCATGATCAGAGATACCTATATTCGCAATTTTACAACCCATAATCGAATCCAAAAGGGCCAAGGGACCCAGAAAGAGATCAATCCTCGAGTGACATTTATGTGGGTTTGAAAAAAAAGAAGGTGAAGTGCCTGCCGGTAGGGTGAAGATATCGCCAAAGATCCACCAGCCCCAACTCCTTGCATAAGTCAACCACTTGCTTGGCCTGTGAAGAAATAGATAGGAGCCCACATGGCATCCTGTCCACTGTCGGATCCAAAAGTTACTTAAAATGCCCCCCACCCCCCCATCCCAATGTGCCGCGTTCCAAAGGCACTCAGTTTAGAGAAAGCATGAATCAAACATTTGAGGGGATGTGCCAGAGGACAGCAGACATTTAAAATGCCACATTCCTCCCCATGTGTCAGGGCCTTAAGTATCGCAAACCATCCCTGGTCATCTTTCACCTGCTCAAATAATGTGAACGGAAGATTTTTCTGGATAAGTACCGCCACTCCCCTACTTTTAGTGGTAAAAGATAAAAAACAAAACGGTCATAACCCCCCTGTTGTAATTTCAGGTGTTGTCCATCATCAAGCTGTGTTTCCTGCAACAACGCGATATCAACCCTTTCGCTCTTAGGGCTAGAGAACACCTTTTGTTCTTTTTAACAGGCTAATGACTTCCCTTGATGTTCCAGGTACACCCATTTAATAGGACACTGAGCCATATCCCCTTTCAGAGACCCTTGTACCCCTCGAACCCTGCTTACAAAGCGCTGAGCACAAGTCAATAAAGTCTCAGTGTCAAAGAATTATGTATACATAAACTACTCTGTCATAACTACAAAGATCTATTACTCCCAAAAAGCTACAAAGAAAACCAACTATAAAACCCTGAACGGAAGACTCTTCTCCCCTGCCAATAGGGACCACTCACCCTGCTCATCCACTCCTTCACAGGTCCTTCAAGCCCAGATGGTGCCCCAGTCTTAAGCGAGAGAAGAAAAAACAGGGAGATGATGCTTAAATCAACATTACAGAAGACAAAGTCAGGATGAGCACTCCACCCATCCTTGGCATCATGTCACCCCAACTTGTGACTCAAAGAGAAACAGAACTAACAAAAACAGGAGGGAGACAACAAAGACCATCTACACAATTTCCTGTTATAATATCCAGTCCTTAAAACAACAAGGAACAACACATTCCAAGTGTCTTTTCCAAAAGAAATTATTAGGGAGCAAGAAAGAGGAAAAATGGGAAAACTTAGGGAAAGAAGGAAAAGAGAACCAACATTAACCATGTCCTTCAAGCCAGTCCATGTATTTTAATGTGTCTACAAAGTTTTTAGTTTTATTGCTGAGTCAACTGTATAACTTGAGTCCTCGTGGCTGAAACGGAGTACTACGGGGTACCTCATGGAGGACTGGATGCCCAGGTTCCTCAGCCTCTTTTTATATTCATCGAAGAACTTTCTCTTTCGAATTAAAGTTGCAGAGAAATCCTGGAAAAACATGATTTTTGACCCCTTGTAGGGCAGCGCATGTGGATCCTTTCCCAGGGATCTGGAAGCTTCTATCACTTTTTGCTTATCATTATATGAGTGAAAGTGCACTAGGACCAAGCGGGGGCACTGCACCGGCCCTGACCTGTGCACTGTAACCCAATAAGCCCTTTCAATCTGCAGCCTGCTGGACTCGATGTGAAGGCCCTAAAACTTGGGAAGCCAGCTTTCTAAGAAGCTCACTGGCTGCTCACCTTCCTCACCTTCAGGACGTCCGACAATTCGGAGATTTATCCTCCAACCTTGATTTTCGAGGACATCGATATGGTCTCGCAAGGCCCGCACCTCTCGCTCCAGCACCTGGATCTAAGTGGATGAGGACTCCATCGCTGCTTCCGAGGCCTTAGTTCGACTCTCCTCCTCCTCCAGCCTCTCCCCAAGGCCCTGGATCTCCTGCTCGTGCTTCTACAGCATGGATGTGAGAGGTTGGACCTGGGCACAAATCTCCCCACGGATATCCTCAATCGCAGCCACAACTTTCAAGGTAAGTCTCTCCATCTCTGCAGCCAATTCCTGTGAATCTGTCAGATCCCTGTGGGGTGAAAGTGAGGACTGTAGATGCTGAGGTTCCAGCCCCAGCTATGACTGCCTCTACATATGATATGTGGACAGTCTATCTTCCGCAGCTACACTGGCACCACCCCCCACCTTTCCTCCGCTACATCGATGACTGTATCGGCGCTACCACGTGCTCCCACGAGGTGGTTGAACAGTTCATCCACTTTACCAACACCTTCCACTCCGACCTCAAATTTACCTGGACCGTCTCAGACTCCTCCCTCCCCTTCCTAAACCTCTCCATTTCTATCTCGGCTGACCAACTCAACACGGACATTGACTATAAACCGACTGACTCCCACAGCTACCTAGATTACACCTCCTCCCACTCTGCCCCCTGTAAAACGCCACCTCCCACCCTGCCCCCTGTAAAAACGCCATCCCATATTCCCAATTCCTTCGCCTCTGTCGCATCTGCTCCCAGGAGGACCAGTTCCAAACCCGTACAACCCAGATGGCCTCCTTCTTCAAAGACCGCAATTTCCCCTCAAACATGATCGACAATGCTCTCCACCGCATCTCCTCCACTTCCCGCTCCTCCGCCCTTGAACCCTGCCCCTCCAGTCGCCACCAGGACAGAACCCCACTGGTCCTCACCTACCACCCCACAACTGCAAGAAATGCAAAACTTGCGCCCACACCTCCCCCCTCACTTCCCTCCAAGGCCCCAAGAGATCCTTCCATATCCGTCACAAATTGACGCACCTGCACCTCCACACACATCTTTTACTGCATCCGTTGCACCCGATGTGGCATCCTATACATTGGGGAGACAGGCTGCCTACTTGTGGAACATTTCAGGGAACACCTCTGGGACACCTGCACCAACCAACACAACCACCCAGTGGCTGAACACTTTAACTCCCCTTCCCACTCTGCCTAGGACATGCAGGTCCTTGGCCTCCTCCATCGCCAAACCCTGGCAACACGACACCTGGAGGAAGACCAACTCATCTTCCGCCTAGGAACCCTCCAACCACAAGGGATGAATGCCGATTACTCCAACTTCCTCATTTCCCCTCACCCCACCTTTTCTCTGTCCCAAACCTCAGACTCAGCACCGCCTTCTTGACCTGCAATCTTCTTCCCGACCTCTCCGCCCCCACCCCCTCTCTGGCCTATCACCCTCACCTTAACCTCCTTCCACCTATCGTATTCCCAGCGCCCCTCTCCCAAGTCCCTCCTCCCTCCCTTTTATCTTAGCCTGCTTGGCACACCCTCCTCATTCCTGAAGAAGGGCTTATGCTCGATTCTCCTGCTCCTTGGATGCTGCCTGACCTGCTGCGCTTTTCCAGCAACACATTTTTCAGCTCTGATCTCCAGCATCTGCAGTCCTCACTTTCTGCTAGTTGATATTCAACAAGGCAACATCCTCACTCCCATTTTTAATATTTCTATCTCATGTTTTTATTTTCATTTGTTAGCGAGCATCAGAATCGGAAATAACTGTAATCATGGCGGGAAGTTCAAGTGGTGCAGAAGTTCCTGCTGCTTGAAACAGAAATGAAATGGGTGCAGGGAGGTCAAAATATTGTTTATTTTTGATAATCAACTTGCTCTCGTGCAAGAGTCAATAAATGTGAAGCTGGAAAAGCACAGCAGGTCAGACAGCATCCGAGAATCAGGAAAGTAAACCTTTTAGACTGAAATCCTTTGTCAGGACTGGGGAGTGAGGCCAGAAGTAAATAGAGGGAGGGGCTGGGGCTGGGCTGGGGGATGGTGAGAGGTAGGTCAGGGAGGTGAGGAGGGATGGGGCTAGAGCTAGACTTGGGATAAGGCTGGGGGAGGAGGGAGTTTGAAGCTGATGAAGTTGGGCTGTAAGCTTCCCAAGTGGAATATCAGGTGTTGATCCTCTAGACCGTGGAGGAGGCCATGGATGGACATGTCACGGAGGGGATGGGAGAGAGAAGTAAAATGGAAGGTAACCAGAAGGTTGCGTTGGTTGATGTGTACAGATCGCAGATACTCTGCAAACCCATCTCCGAGTCTGTATTTGGGCTGCCTGATATAGAGGAGATAACATTAGGAGCAACAGATACAATAGGTGAAGTTGGATGAAGTGCAGGTGAATCTGTCAGATCTGGGAGGATTGTTTAGGGCCTTAGATAGAGGTGAGGGGGAGGTGTGTGGGCAAGTGTTGCACCTCTTGGGGTTGCAGGGAAAGATATCGGGTATGGTGGAGCAGGTGGTGGTTTGTAAAGAGTTAACAGAGTCGTGGAGTGACTTTCCGCAGGATGGGGAAGAGAATTACTTTGATGGTGGGATCTGATTGTAGGTTGTGGAAATGTCAGAGAATGATGTGTTGGATTCAAAGGTTGGTGGGATGGTATGTGAGGACCAAGGGGATTCTATCCTTATAGTTGGGGGGGTGGGAGAGGGGGTTTGATGGCAGATGCAATGGAGGAGATGCGGTTGAGGGCATCCTTAATTACTGAGGAGGGGAGACTGTGATCTCTGATGAAGGAAGATATCTGCGGCGCCCTGGAGTGGAACACCTCATCCTGGGACCAGATGGGAAGGAGGTGGAGGAATTGGGAGTATGGGATAGCATTTTTGTTGGAGTGTCGGTGAGATAGGTGTGGGAGTCAGTGGATTTGAAATAGATGTCAGTGGTGAGTGGGTTGATGAAGATGGAGACAGAGGGGTCCTGGAAGGGATGGAGGCGTTAGAAATGGCCCAGGTGAATTTGAGGGTGGGGTGGAAGGTGTTGGTGAAGTTGATGAATTGTTTGAGCTCCTCACACGAGCACGAGTCAGCACTGATGCAGTAATCAATATAGCGGAGGAAAAGGTGAGGGATAGTGCTGGTGTCGTTGTGGAAGAGGGACTGTTCCATGAATCCGAGCAAGAGGCAGGCATAGCCTGGGCCCATGTGGGTGCCCATGGTCACTTCTTTGGTTTGTTGGAAATGGGAGGAATCAAATGAAAAGTTGTCGAGGGTGAGGACCAGTTCTGCTGGGTGGATGAGAGTGTCAATGGAAAGGGACTGGCTGGGCCAATGGGAGAGGAAGAAGTGAAGGGTTTTAGGCCCTCCATGTGGGGGACACGGGAGTAAAGGGCCTGTATGTCCATGGTGATGGTGCAAAGTTGCCAGAGGAAGTGAGGTTGGTGAAAGTTGGTGGATGGAATGTGAGGTTTGAGGCACTGTGGCTCATGTGTTATGTTCCAATAGATAACTTTTCAATCACCATTTATTTGAGAGCTCAGTGCTAACCACTGTGCCACCGTGCCGCCCATTTTCAATCACCATTTATTTGAGAGCTTCATTTCAGTTTGCCCCCTCTCCCCCCAAAACTAACTCCCTGTATTTAGTTTTTCAATTCATACCTAATTAACTTTTCAATAGTACATCCATTGCTCATTCTCTCATTTCATTAGGTCACAAATGTTCCTTTAGACCATTTTAGATGAATATATGTCCCCCTTTGACTTTGTGAATAAGTCATTCTCTCGTATTAGAACAAACCTACAAAATGACAACTGATTATATTCCAATTTTCTGCACTTTGGAGGTCTTTCCATTCTCCAGCATCTATTTTAAAACTTGTTGTTTCTCCTATTTTGTTGAATATACCTTACCCCTTGGTGACTTATTATCGATGTAGTACTCAATGGGGATTGCTGCTGAATCCCTTCTTGGAATTACTTCTGATACGTTTATTTGGAAAAATGCTGTACTTCCTTCCTCACTGAGAATAAGAGTCTTTGCTGTGGAGATACTGTATATAACCCTTCTGATAGTTTGAGCTTCCCAAGTTATAGGGCAACATTTACTTTCCTTTTCCATAAGAACAATTTGAAGATTACTTGCAGTTGAAACCATCACAAGGATTTGCATTAGAAGTGACACTTTAAAAAAACATTTCATGTTCCTGGCATCTCCCAGGTGGAAGTCTTTTTTGAATTGCTGTGTTTTATTTTTTTTAATTGTTTCTTCAAATAATATATTTCATCGTTTTACTCCACTCTGGGACTTCAGGTATCTAGCCTGGTTTGAGTGTCCAGCTAATTCAGCTGGACAATTAAAGTTCAGTGTTTCTCCATTTCTGCCTTTTGATAGCTGCTGCATCTTTTTTGAAGCCCAACTTTAACTAATAAGAATGGAGCAAACATTTTCCAAACATGATTGCTGATGCAAAGTGACACTTGATCTAGTCTGCCTGGTATCCAATTCAGTGTAGTTCAATGCTGTACAATTATTATGTTCCTATCTTTGGGCAAGGCTTTGGTAATCCTTTCCATTCATCAAACGTATTTCTTCATTTTATATAATAAACCATACCTGTCAGATTGAAGTTAGCTTCTCTTAGTCCTGCTTTAATTAATTTTATTTTTAATCAGCCTTTGTATGGAACCCTGTGCTCCCTTTGCCCTGGGAGTGTTTGCTAGGAACACTGTATAACTTCTGTGATATGGATCCTATGAAGATTGATGGGAGACAGTGTAAATGGAATTGTAAGGGTCCAATTCCTTCACGTGGATGAGAGAAGGTCCCCAAATGGAATTGTGAAAAAAAAGTGATGTCCGTGGGACTGAAGGGTCAGTAACAGAATGAATATGCCATTGGCTCAGAGAGGGTAATGAGGGTTTCAGATTGATGGGAGCTATAGGCACATATAGGTTGGGAACTGTTTTCAGTAAAAGGCAGTTGATCCCAGGTCACTGCAGAGTTTGACAATCTGATGTCTCTCCCTCACTTGGTAAGATCTGCTCCCACACCATGTTCCATCCGAACTGCTGACTATGTTAGATACATTAATACATTGGGTATGGGCGGGGGGGGGGGGGGGTGCTTTTAAACCTGGGATCCTGCTATGTAACTTGCCTTAAATACTCTTGCTCCCCCATTCGACTAAACTTTTCTCCCTAAGAACTTTTGTTTGGAAAGCTGCAAAGTGAAGATCCAAAATGTTCGAGGCCAGGAAAGAACAACCTCCAGAGGGGGAACATGGGCCTGGGGCCTGAGGCCTAGTCGATAGGCTGCACCCCCTTGGCGGCCCACGTGAGTTGTGTTTATTTACCCCAAGGTTTAGAGGCCTCTGATTAACTGGCTCCTGTCAGATTGCAGCCCTGTCATTATTAAAACAGGTTTGAAGCCTGGGTCTAAAGTATGTCAATTCCCAGGATCCGAAAGGTAGGACTCCCCGAGGAGAGAATTAAAACCCAAATAATGTGACCCTCTCAAGACTTGTCATAAAGTCAGAGTCATGTTGGTTATAAAGAGGGATGGATGAAAAAATTCTATCGGGGGAGAAAGAGATTGAATGATTTGAAAAATTGAGACAGAAGGAGAGGCATTTTGAGTTTGTGAAGGCGCTGTAATGTCTGATTCTGGGGTGACAGAAACTAATTAAACTGAAGCAGCATCACAGAGGGGAGAAATGATCAGAGTAATGAGCTGTTGCAGCATTGTTGCATGTGGATCTTGCTGTGCACTAGCTGCCCCAATGCTACCATTGCAGGCAGTGAGTGTTTTAATCAGCTAACCCATCATTTCAAAAAAAATTCCAAGGTTTTAGGATCTTGCTGTGCTCGCTCTAATAATTTTCCTCCTTTGTCTTTCACCTAATGCTGTGTTTTTCCTCCCTAGGGATCTTGCTGGTCACTTGAAGATTCAAAGAGAGAAACTTTAGGATCAGGAGACCTTTGAACAAGAGCTTTCTCCAGAGGGGACACGGTCCTGAGGCCTGGTCGACAGGCTGCACCCCGTGGGGGCCCATGTGAGCTGTGTGTTTATTTAACCCGAGGTTTAATCTCCTCTGGGGGACGCTGGGTTTTCGGGCTGCAATCTGACAGGAGCCAGTTAACCAGGGGCCCATGTCATTTTTTAAACAGGATGAAGGGCTTTTGCCCAAAAAGTCGATTTTCCAGCTCCTCGAATGCTGCCTGACCTGCTGTGCTTCTCCAGCACCACGCTAATCTGGACTCTAATCTTCAGCATCTGCAGTACGCACTTACTCATTAAAGTAACCGGGGCTTGGCATTTGATTCAAACACATCAATCCCCAGTGAGTGTCTGACAGATAGGGCTCCTCAAGGAGAGAATTAAAACCTTAAATGAGAAACTCTCTCCAAAGACTTGTTCTAATATCAGAATAATGTGAGATGTGTACAGGCCTGGGTGATCAAATGTGACCATTACATAAAATCAGACACAGGTTGGCCAGTTCAATTCAATTCCCTGAGTATCTGGGAGGGGCATCCAAGTTTCTGTCCCCTCTCTCACACCCTCTCCAGCTTACTTTATTGTTGATATTTTAAACAAATAAAACCGTCCCGCACACAGAAATATGACTCGTGGTTATTTGAATTTGGGGAGATGGAAATATGTTGCAGCACACAGTGATTGTTTTTGAGACAAGGGGGTAAAAACACAAGATGCCGATAAACAGTGTGTGTGTGTGTGTGTGTAGGAGGGAGCGTTAGAGGGATAAGATGTGTCTTTGTGGCTGGGATGGGAAAGAGACAGAATCTGGGAGAGGGGGGAGAAAAAGGGGCTCTCCAATATCCCATCACCGCCCAGCTCCAATCACTTCCTTCTAGAAACTGCCATCCACAAAGTTAAAGGCTGGGGCAGAGGGGGTGATATTCCTTAAAAAGTTGGCCTAAAGAAATCCATTGCCTCTTGCTGGATAGAAAAGTGGGATTTGAACATAGCTGGAGCAGGAAGGGAGTGCCCTGTGGAGTCTCCCTGTGCGTCAATGGCCCACAACATTGCTGGAACAAAGACTGCTGGCAAATAGTGCCCCAGTTTTTAAAAGGGAATATTGTTAATTGTAAACGCTGCGGTTTTTTAAAAGGCGAGATAACGATTACTAAGTCAAAGATTGATTAGTAGGGAGAAAAAAAATACAGATGGAGAAGTGAGTGGTGGAGAGAGAAAGAGGGAGCGTGAGAAAAAGAGAATGTGGGAAGTGGTATGAATTTGTCAAACAGCAGGATCTTTGTTATCTTGGAGGCAGAACTGATCTCTTCAGTGAAACACAATCTGTCTGTGGTCACATGGCTACTTGTGGGATCTTGCTGTGTCTCAAATCACCTGTAGAATCTCCCACATTGCAACAAGTGGATCTGTGTCAAAATATAGTTTAGAGAGGTTTGGATTTTACATTTTCTCTGTCTCTCTCTCTCGCTCTGTCCATCTCCTTCTCTCTGCACCTCCCTCAGTCTGGGTCTCCCTCCCTTTCTCTCTGTCCATAGTCTGGGTCTTTCTTTCTGCCTTCCTCCCTCTTTCTCTCCCATTCCCTCTCTCCATCACCATTCCTGACTCTGGACCTGCCCCCTGACCCCCTCAATCTCTCCAGACTGTCCCATCATTTTAAACCCTCAAGGCTGCGATGTGACGGGTCAGGTTTACAAAATGATGGGAGCGACCACATTTCAGAGACAGAGGCTGGAATCGGAGAGAGTGTGGGGCAAGAGAGATGGAGGGAGGGAGAGCATGTAAAGGGAAGGATGGGAGTGGGATGAGAGGGCTCGGGTGGGGAGCGGGGTGTGAGATGTGGGGGCAGTGAATAGACACAAGGGCTGGGAGGAGGAGATGAGGATGATGATGATCTAATCCTACCCCCCTTCCCCCCACTTCATGTAAACCTTTTTTAAAAAGGTCGCCCAGACCCAACTCTTGCTAAGGCCAATCCTTTCGGGCTGGACTGGAAAATAAACAGCGAGGGGTCACGTCAGACACCATTTGAATGAGAGAAAAACCAAACGCTCTTAAAATACGTCTGGCCAGCCAAGTTCCTCAACACTCAACAGTGAAGGACATTTAACTCTTACACCGCGTTTCACAATCTGTCTGAGCCGAAAACGTGTCACGGCAACAAACTGAAAATCTAAAACCCTACAAGAGGGGCCTCTTGGTTCGAGATCGATCAAAAAATCGACAAATGTGGTCTGTTCGAAAAGCAAGGGCCATTAGTTTATTGAATTAAGGTACCTTAACGCAATTCTGTCCAGCAACACAGAGATGGAAGCTTCTGTGTTCCGTGGTGTAGTTGCACAATTACATTTGAAAATTACACACTATTTATATATTTTTTAGTAATAGTGCAACCTTAGTCACAAGAAAATTGCATATAATATGGTGACATGATTTACAGCAAGTTAATTCAATGATATTTCCTGGGAATGGGTTCTTAATTACAAAAAAAAGTCCAATCAACTGTAATATGGTGATATGATTGAAAACAGGCTAATCCAATAGTGTTTTTTTAAGAAAGATATCTTATTTACGTAAATTGTCATGCCATGTATCAGTTCAAGGTTAGTTCAAATGGTCAATTAATATGTTCGTATTCATCTTATGAAAACTGTATTGTCCTCTTATCTTTGAACTGCAACTTAATTCTGCAAATCAGCAGGAGGTTCAGCAGTATGCTTCACAGGCCATTTTATAGTTTTACATCGAGAAACCATTTTGTTATAATGAGAATCTACATATTTGTGTTGCCTAAATGCAAATTCTAGATCCTCATTCCCCCCTTTGGTCATTCTATGACCACACCATAAAGGCATGGATCAAATTAATCGAACTCAATGGCAGCAAAAGACTTCCTCTTCCTCCGAAGGGGAACCAAGGGCAGCCAATACTGTTTCTCATCATAATTTAAGTAAAGAAGCAGCACTTTCTGGATGAAACCAATATTGTCAAAAGAAGTTAATATTTTAGCAATAATACGCTTAACTATAGCAATACCAACAAAAGGACTAATTAAAACAATAGCACCGTACATAACCATATTAATTAATCAGTTGTCCCATGAACCAAAACCCCAATCTCCCCATCCCGCACCTTCATTCATTTGGTTGACAAAAGTGTGAATATTATCAACATGTCTAGTAATGTTTTCAATGAGATCAGTGACCCCCATAATGCATTTTGCTTTAACTATAGCACAGACTCCACCTTCCTTCTCAAGTATGTAATCAAGGGCAGAGAGGTTTTGTTGGGCAAATAGGCACAATTCTGAAAGCATGTCCCGAAATTCTATTAATGCAGCAGTTGTCTCATTTCTCAAAATCGGGAGTCCGCAAATGAGATAATGATGGTCTTGATGACTAATAATTCTGAAGGACTCTCTTAATGAAAGAACACTACGACAATGAGTGTGTTTTACTTCTTGATATAGTCTTTGGATTCCTCAATTATGCACAGAAGTCAGGAGAAACTGTATCTTTAAAAGGGGAATTCAAGTCTCATTGCGAGGTAGTTGGACAGGGAACAGGAGTTGGAAGGAGTGTTCCTACAGCTTACGGCACAAGGAGTACTTACTTCATTTAGGACAAGGTAGATGCTTTGTTATAACTGAAAAAAATCTTGCTTTAGACCCTTCTGGTCACCGCATTATAAGAAGGATGTGAAAGCTTTGGAAAGGGTGCAGAGGAGATATATTAGGCTGTTGGGTATGGAGGGAAGGTCTTACAAGGAAAGGCTAAGGGACTTGAGGCTGTTCTCATTAGAGAGAAGAAGGTTGAGGGGTGACTCAATAGAGACATATAGGATAATCAGAGGGTTAGATAGGGTGGACAGGGAGAGCCTTTTTCCAAGTATGGTAATGGCAAGCACGAGGGGGCATAGCTTTAAATTGAGGGGTGATAGATGTAGGACAGATGTCAGAGGGAGTTTCTTTCCTCAGAGAGTAGTAATAAAATGCTTTGCCTGCAACGGTAGTAGATTCGCCAACATAAAATATGTTTAAGTCATCATTGGACAAGCATATGGACGTACATAGAATAGTGTGGGTTAGATGGGCTTCAGATTGGTATGACAGATCAGTGCAACATCGAGGGCCGAAGGGCCTGTACTGTGTTGTAATGTTCTATGTTCTATAATAGAGGGACCTTCCCAGAAAGAAACGAGCCAATCTTTATGACTTTTGGGGGTATGTGGATAATCTACGATTACATAATTTGGCCGTGGGTGCTGAGGGTGAAAATCATCTAATCTAATGAGGTGAGTTTCTTGATAAGAAATATGGTCAGCATCCCAAAATTGTTTGACCCATCCAGTAATTGGGAAAATATTAGTGCCGTTAGGGGTATCATAATGAAGATGGGTGTTATTACCCTCTTCACACAGAGTTTGAATTCCAGTGGTAATAGGGATACATTTTTCGTTAAAGCATACACATGAGATGTGAGGACCTTCAGAAAAGCAGTGGCGACTAATACATTTAATCATAGCACAGGGGAAAAAAATAGGCATTCTTATATAATTGCACCCCCATCCCTTACCATTGTAGCAATTTGGATAGGATATTGCGGATTTACTGGAGGAAGTCCATAAACAAGTCGCAGTTGGGGAGAAGTAATAACTAACAAGATATTATGCCCTGTAAATACTGTAGTATTATTCTATACCCCCATGTTAGGCTTTGGAAGGTTAAAGGGGTCAGGGAGTCTCTTACTGAAGTAAGGGTGTAACAACACCTTTACAGGGTAAAGACCATTTAGACTTGTTGTGTAAGTTAACTTTTTTTAAAATGTAGTTGACCACTGCAAAAGCTTTTCTTGGCAACTTTCAGTCTTTCAGCACACAATGACATCTTCCTGGCAGAGTTGGTACACAGTGTCTGTTTGCTCAGGATCGCACAGGGAAACTGTCCCCTCTTGTGCACCAATGCTGGCAATGGCAAGTCCACACAGCAGATCAAGTTCGATCTTTATCATCTCCCCCCCCCCCCCTTTGCAAGGTTGGAGATCGCAGAGTGTCCATTGTAATAAAGTCTAAACCATTTCCTCCTTGTATATAAGTATATACAATATACATATATTCAATTAAAATAGGCAGCAGCAAAGAAGTAACACAAACTAATCTAGTTGGGGTCACCCATATTCTGCTCTGGGTATCACGGGAGTACCCTATTTGAGGCCATAATTTGTGCTCTTCAGCAGCTACAAGCCCTAAGAGCAATTTTGGAGTAAATAATTCTCAAATTATTCAAACTCAAATAGTCCACTGGAGTAAATATATTGCCCATACTGGCAAAAAGCTCGTTCATTTTAAACTATTCACTAGGGATTCACTTCCTACAAATTATTTTCTTATTTTATATGGAAAAACCCAGCCATGGGTGAATTAAGCAAACCTATTTTTATAAATCCAGCTTTGCTGGGATGTAATACTCTATGAAGTTTCCCTACTAAAAACATCTATAAAATTTAGATTCGTTCTGCAATATATTGTATTCTTTTTTAAAATAAATCATTAATCTTGTGCCCAATTAAATGGTCTGATCTACAGCTTTAGTTAACAGTACTTAGAATTAAGTGTAGAAACCTAATGGTGATTTTGAGCAGAAACGTTGGTAATAAGTATTGGCTGAAGGGCAATGCTGTCCCCAAATTATGGTAACATGACACACAGCTTTCAAATCACACTGAAACTTTTCTAATATTGAGCTAACCCTAGAATTTAGATATTGGTACCATCTTAAAATTATAAGCCATCACTGTTCAGTACTAAATATCTATGTGAAGATCATAGCTCAGCCAGGTACTACCTCTCAGAACTAACAGCCTAATCCAAAAATAAATAATATCAACCAGTGGGTATTCATACAAGCTCCATACACAAAGCAAAGATATTTAAGTTTAGCGTCCATGTATGAAATCAAATCACTTGATAATTAGTCAGTCATAGATTGTAGCATCAAGTGCCTGTAATTATTTCAGAAATGGAAATGTACAAACTACTTCCAAATTTCAAAACAATATTGAAAACAATCCAAACACTAAACCTGTATGATTACAGTCAGTAAGCAATAGAGCAATCAGCTCTACATTGTGAATTGGCACTGAACTGACAGTATCATTCTCCCATGATTTTTGCACCTTGCCCAGGTCTGGCAATTCCCGTCCTTATACTGTGTCTAACTGGGTTTTGCTGGGAACCGAATGGGATCAGAAGTTTGGGGTGTAAGGCTGCCTGCTTGGCAGCTGCATATACTTGCCCACTACTTTAGAAACAGTATCAGTTCCATCAGCATGAGCCAGATATCTTGATAATTGTCAGATTGATTGGACAAAATCGCATTACTATAATGCTCCCACCCCCCTTGGGAGTTAACAATCCTCAATGTTCCCTCAAGGCTCCAAAATCATGGATCATATTAAATGCACAATGAAGAGTCAGTGTATATTAGTAGATTTTCGTTTTGATAGGATGAAAGCATGTCGATTTCAAACGTCAGCTCCGAGATAACATTAAAGACACATTACTTTGTTGGCTTTGAACCCACAAGCTCACGACAAATTCCAGCACCAGGATCAGTTATCTTGCATTCATGGAAACACAGTTATCTGATCTCATGGAACATCAACGAACCCGCGTGGGACCCAGACCATTCATGTGTCATGTTTGGTAGAAATGTGTCATCCTTTTCTTTCTCAGCCGACACCGACATGTGAACATGGATTTTAAACCTACTTCTTTGCATTGAGAGTTATCTGCGGTCTTCCCTCTCCTGTGTCCACGCAACTTCTCAAGTTTCTGCCCCCTCTGTATCTACTCTCTCTCAGAACAACGATAGGTTCCCCTTTACCGAAACAGATCCTTCAGTCCATCTCGTCGATGCTGGCCAGATATCCGAGCCTAAATCAATCCCACTTCCTAGCACTTGGCCCATATCCCTCTCCATCCTTCCTATTCATGTGCCCATCCAAATGCCTTTTAAATGCTGCAATTGTACGAGTCTCCACTACTTCCTCAGACAGGGCATTCCATAAACGCACAATCCTCTGGTTGTAAATGTTGCCCCTTAGGTCCTATTTGTATCTTTCCCCTCTCATCCTAAACCTATGGCCCCTAGTTCTTGACTCACCCATCCCAGTGAAAATACTTTGTCTATTTATCCTATCTATGACCCTCATGGTTTTATAAGACTCTGTCTTTTAAAACCCTTCAGTCTCCAAAGCTCCAGGTAAAACAGCCCCAGTTTCTTCAGCTTCTCCCCATAACTCAAATCCTCCAATTCTAGCAACATAATTGTAAATCTTTTCTAAACCTTTTCAAGTTTTACAACATCTTTCCAATTGGAAGGATATCAGAATTGCACGCAATATTCCAAAAGTTGCCTAACCAATGTCCTGAACAGCTGCAATATGACCTCTCAACTCCTTTACTCAATTCTCTGACCAAGAAAAGAAAGCATACCAAACGCCTCCTTCGCTAACTTATATACCTGCGACTCCACTTTCAAGGAGCTATGAACCTGCACTCCCAGGTCTCTTTGTTCAACAACACTCCCTAGGACCTTACCGTTGTGTATAGGTCCTGCTCTGATTTGCTCTTCCAAATGCAGTACCTCGCTTATATCTAAATTACATTCCATCGGCCAATCATCAGCCCATTTGTCCATCTGATCAAGGTCCTGTTGTACTCTGTGATAACATTCTTCACTGTCCACTGCGCCCTCTATTTTGTTGTCATTTGCAAATTTACTAACAATGCCTCCTCTGTTCACATCCAAATCATTTATATAAATGACGTAAAGTAGTGGACCCAGCACCGATCTTTATGGCATTCCACTGGTTACAGGCCTCCAGTCTGAAAAGCAACCCTCCACCACCACCTTCTGTCTTCTACCTTCGAGCCAGTTCAGTATCCAAATGGCAAGTTCTCCCTGTATTCCATGACATCTAACCTTGCTAACCAGTCACCCATAGGCAACCTTGTCGAACGCCTTACTGAAATTCATATACATCACGCCCACCACTCTGCTCTCATCACAATCCTCTTTGGTGGTCTTTCAAAAAAAAACTCAGTCATTTTAGTGAGACATGATTTTCCAAGCACAAAGCCATGCTGACTATCCCGAATACGTCCTTGCATTTCCAAATATATGTCAATCCTCTCCCTCAGGATTCCCTCTAACAACTTGCACAGCACCGACATCAGGCTCAATGGTCTATAGTTCCCTGGCTTTTCCTTACCACCTTTCTCACGTTGGCACCATGTTAGCCAACCTCCAGTTTTCTGGCACTTCCCCTTTGTTTATCACTGATACAAAGATCTCAGTAATGAGCCCAGCAATCACTTTGCTAGCTTCCCACAGAGTACTAGGTACAACTCTTTCGGTCCAGGGGATTTATCCACTTTTATGCGTTTCCTCACACTCAGCACCTCCTCCTCTGTAATGTGGACATTTTTCAAGATGTCACCATGTGTTTCCCTACACTCTGTATCTTCCATATCCTCCTCCACAGTAAACACTGATGCAAAAAATTCGTTTAGTATTTCCGCTGTCTCCTCTGACTCCACACAAAAGCTACCTTGCTGATCTGTGAGGGGCCCTATTCTCTCCCTAGTTACTCTTTCGTCCTTAACGTATTTTATAAAGACCCTTTGGATTCTCCTTTACATTATTTGCCAAAGGTACCTCATGTTCCCTTTTTGCCCCTCTCTTATTTCTCTCTTAAGTATACTCCTACTGCCTTTATACTCTTCTAATGCTTGCCTGGATCTCTTCTGTTTATACATGACATGTGCTTCCTTCATTTTAACTTATCTAGTCATCTAACATGCCCTGCATCCACCTGCCTTTTCTCTCAACACCTCCTTTCTGAACTCTTTCCATTTTCTCGCTGTCCCTTTACCTGCGAACATTTGCCTCCAATCAGTTTTTGAAAGTTCTTCCCCAATATAGTCAAAATTAGCCTTCCCCAATTTAGAACTTCAACTTTTAGATTCGGTCTACTTTTTCCATCACTACTTTAAAATTAATAGAATTATGGTGGCTGGCCCCAAAGTGCACCCCACTGACATCTCAGTCACTTGCCCTGCGTTATTTCCCAAGAGTACGTCATGTTTTGTACCTTCCCTAGTAGGAACATCCACATACTGAATCAGAAATCTTTATTTGTGCACACATAACAGATTTTTCTCCATCTAAACCCTTAACCACAAGGCAGTCCCAGACTATGTTTGGAAAGTTAAAATCCCCTACCTTGACCACGCTATTATTCTTACCAATAACTACAATCTCCTGTCAAATTTATTTCTCAATTTCACCCTTTTGGGGTGTCTATAATATAATCCCAATAAGGTGGTCACCCTTTGCTTATTTCCCGGTTCCACCCAAATACCTTCCCTGGATATATTCCCAAGAATATGCTGCCTAAGTACAGCGGTAATGCTATTCCTTACGAAAAACGCAAATCCCCCTCCTCTCTTGTACTCCTTTCTAACCCCCCTTTCTATCCTTGCTATAGCATTTGTATTCGGGGACATTAACCTGTCAATCTTGTCCATCCCTGAGCCACTTTTCTGTAATAGCTATTGTCTCCCAGTCGCATGTTTCTAACCATGCCCTGAGTTCTCTGCCTTCCTTGTGAGTCCTCTTGTGTTGAAGTAAATGCATTTTAACTTTTGTTCAGGCAAACTACACGTTCCAACATTAGCTCAAACCACGTTTGCATATAGGAATTTCACTAACACAATTAGAACAAATTAACAAATTCGCTTCTTTTGTCTTTTGAAATAATGAAACCAACCCTGACATAGAAAAGCTCAGTCTTTCTCGGATACTGTCAGTACACTGGAGCAGTGTCCGGCATACGCAGAATACACAGAAAATGTAAATTGGAAATTAAAGCAGATTCGATGCTTGGAAGTAGCTCATTTGATTTATGTGCTTCAGTCATACAGGAACAAAGAAACATGAGTTGGAGCCTCAGCTCCTCCAGTTTGTCTCACCATTTACGAAGATTAAGGTTGAGCGGTGGCCTAACCTCATATGTCTGCCTTTGTCACAAATAACTTCATGCTTTTGCTTAACAATAACAACAACAACAACAAAGAAATCTCAGATTTAGAACTAACAACTGATCCAGCCTCAAACATCATTTGTGGGAGAAAGTTCCAAATATCTACTAGCCTCTTCTCTACAAGTGAATCGTCTTGCCGAATTTTGCTCCCATGCCCCTTAGTTCTACAAATAAAGGCTACATGAGCATTAGTTTTCTTGATTATTTTCATGACTTTTTAAGATCTATATACTTGGGAAATATTCATCCTGGAGTTCTGTTATTAGTGGTGTACCGCAAGGATCTGTTTTGTGTCCACTGCTCTTTGTCATTTTCATAAATGACCTAGATGAGGGCGATGCAGAATTGGGCAACAAATTTACAGAAGAC
Source organism: Chiloscyllium plagiosum (assembly GCF_004010195.1). Taxonomy (NCBI): domain Eukaryota; kingdom Metazoa; phylum Chordata; class Chondrichthyes; order Orectolobiformes; family Hemiscylliidae; genus Chiloscyllium; species Chiloscyllium plagiosum. The sequence goes on along the minus strand of NC_057746.1, from coordinate 5,014,804 downwards.
ACTCAAATAGGTGGATTTGTGAACAGTGCCGAAGGATGTTGCAACTTATAAATGGACATAGATAAGCTGCAGATCTGGGCTGAGAGGTGGCAAATGGATTTAATGTGGAAAAATGTGACGTGATTCGCTTTGGAAGGAATAACAGGGAAATAGAGGACTAGACTAATGGTAAGATTCTTGACAATGTGGATGAGCGGAGAGATCTTGGTGTCCATGTGCATAGATCCCTGAAAGTTAAGAAGGCATGCAATGTGTTAGAGGGATGAGGTTTCGGAATCATGAGATCATGTTGTAGCTGTACAAAACTGTGTATCAGCCGCACTTGGAGTATTGTGCACAGTTCTGGTCGCCACATTATAAGAAGGATGTAGAAGCATTGGAAAGAGTGGAGAGGAGATTTACCAGGATGTTTCCTGATGTGGATGGAAGGCTTTATGAGGGTTTTGAGGCTGTGAGGCGACAGGTGACTTAATAGAAACATATAAGATGATCAGAGGATTAGATAAGGTGGACAGTCAAAGCCTTTTTCCTCTGATGGAGATGGCTAGCACCAGGGAACATTACCTTAAATTGAGAGGTGATAGATATAGGATAGAGGTCAGAGGTAGTTTGTTCACTCAGAGAAGTAAAAGTATGGAATGCCCTGCCTGCAACAGTCGTAGAATCGTTAACATCAAAGGAATTTAAAAGGTTATTGGATAAACATATGGATGAAAATGGAATAGTGTAGTTTGGATGGAATTCAGGTTGGTTTCCCAGGTCTGCATAACATCGAGGGCCGAAGGGCCTGTACTGCGCTGTAATGTTCTGTGTTCTATGTTTTAGAGTTGGGGAAGCGAGGAAGAGACGACATGAGTTTAAGGGTAGAAGGAAAAGAATAAAAGTGAACCTGAAGGGTAACGTTTCCACACAGAGGGTAGTGTGCAGTGTGCTGCCTGCAGAAGTAATAGAAGTGGGTACATTAACACCATTAAAAGGTATTTTAACAAATACATGGATAAGAAAGATTTAGAAGGATATGGACGAAGTGCACAGAAATGTGATTATCGTGGATGGACATTTTGATTGGCATGGACCAGTTTGGGCCAAAGAACTTGTCTCCGTGCTGTAAGACTTCAAGAATCTATGATATATTCTTGGTGGAAACTATCTCGGATAGGTTTCATAAATTCATTGAACTTCCTCACGCTTGTTTGTCTCTCCCAAATTATGTCTAAGTCAAAATTCTCCAATAATGTTATGGCTGTGGTACAAAATTGCCCAATTTCTGTTTTCATGACGGTTAACACTTCAGAGCTGCTACCATTATGTCTGTACACAACATCCAGGAGAGTTTCACATCTTTAATGATCACACAGTTTTAACCCTACGATCTCTACTGAATGCTCAACCCTCATTATATCCTTCACCACCATTACTTTAATATTAGAACATAGAACATAGAACAGTATAGCACAATACAGGCCTTTCTACTCATGATGTTGTGCCAAGCATTTATTTAAATCCGAGATCAATGTAACCTACACATCCCTCAATTTCTGCCGTCCATGTGCTTGTCCAGCAGTTGTTTTCAGTCCCTAATATCTATGATTCTACTATCACCACTGGCAGTGCATTCCACGCACTCACCACTCTACGTAAACAATCTACCTCTGACATCTTCCCTATACTTGCCTCAGATCAGCTTAAAATTATGCTATCTCGTGACAGCCGTTTCCGTCCTGGGGAAAAGTCTCTGGCTATTTACTATATCCATGGTTCTCATTACCTTGTGCACCTCTATCAAGTCCCTTCTCTTCCTACTTCTCTCCAGTGTGAAAAGCCCAAGCTCACTCAACCTCTCTTCGTAAGACAAGCCATCCAGTTCAGGCAACGTCCTGGAAAATCTCCTCTGTACCCACTCTAAAGCATTTACATCCTTCCTATAATGAGGTGACCAGAAGTGGACACAATATTCCAAGTGTGGTCCAACCAAGGTTTTGTAGAGCTGCAGCAAAACCACGCCGATCTAAAACTCAATAATAAAAGCCAAAATACCATATGCCTTCTTAATAACCCTATCAAGTTATTGGCAACTTTGAAGGATCTATATACGTGAACCCCTAGGTCCCTCTGTTTCTCCAGACTGCCAAGAATTCCGTCCTTAATCCTATATTCAGCATTCAAATTCGACCTTCCAAAATGAATCATTTCGCTATTATCCAGTTTGAATTCCACCTGCCACTTCTCAGCCCAGCTCTGCATCCTGTCAGTGCTTTGTTGTAGCCTCAACAGCCCTCGACACGATCTACAACACCACCGACCTTTCTGCCATCGGCAAACGTACTAACTATCCTTCCATTTCTTCATCGAAGTCATTTGTGAAACATAAACAGAGCAGAGGCGCAAGAATCTCTGCGGGACATCTCTGCGGGACATCACTGCTCACCGACCTCCAGGCGGAATACTTTCCGTCCACGACGACTTGCTGTCTTCTTTCAGTCAGCCAATTGTTTCTAATGAGCAAGGCTTTGTCATATCGTTTGCTATTTTCCTTGCCCATCCTGTAAAACAGATAACCTGCTATATTTAGTTCTCAATCTCGACTACCCTGCAGCCATTTTATCATAATCACCAACTTTAATTTGTACCTGCAGCTCACTTTATTTATTCCTTATGTTGATAATTTATTCAGCTCTTATTCCGTCATCCACTTTAATGAAGAGATGATGTTTTGGTAGATTTCTCATTACTTGACATACATGCAACACGATTCCTGACTGTTTCTCACTTTTTGGTCACATTACTTGATTTTTATAGATTCTCCCCAACCCCATCCCGATGTTCTCCTGCCAGTAGCTTACGAAATGCAACTCTTTTTTTCCCTGTACCATTTCTTTAGCCACTTGATTATTTCTATAATTTTCCATCTCTTACTCCTGTTAGCTGTACATTAAATATTATTTGAAGCGTATTTTTGATCCAATTCTTCAGCTCCTCTCTGAATTTGTTCTGGGTCTCTGTGTAAAGAGATGTGTTTGTGCAGGTGTTCAAAAGCAGGAGAATAAAGTGTAGTCTGCAATTAGCATGGGGTCATTCCAACCTGAATAATAATAATAATAACAAGTTGTCAGTTGATATACGAAGAAATATATCACATATGTTATCCATAAGATTTCGGAACTTACAGAAACATAAAAGTGTAAGATGATAGATTTCCTTAGCTTCTCCATGTCTGGATTATTTTGATCCACATCATGCTAACTCCATCCCAACCACCTGCAGATTCTACCAGATGTTGAAATGTGCCACAAGGTCAAAACAGTAAACAGCACGATCAGGTTTGTTGGAAGAAGAGGAGTTAAGGAGTGGTCAGTCCAGCTAAATGTGACCCATGTAGCTTGACTGTAAAATTCCAGTTTATAATTGCAGCCCTAGCATACATTGTTGATTGCAATGAACGGTCTAAATGCAAAATAGAAAGGAACGTTTTTGGCACAGAGCAGCAGATAGCCTGTTGCAACATTCACAACTGCAGCTTTTCGAGTGAAATGTTTTCTCCTCAGCTTCTGGAAGCATATGGTAATAAAACGATGAAAAGTGAAAATGACTGTTAACCAGACAGAAATGTCAGTGGCTATACGAGCTAGCATGTAGTTAACAGAACAATCAGGGGTGAGGAATAAGAAGCTAGGCAGGGAGTAATAATCATTTATCTGAGCAAATATCACGCCAGTGATAAGAACCAGCGAATCCACAAATGCCATTGGTATCAAGTAGCAGAAACACCTGAGAAGAATCTCGGTATGACTACTTTTCAGTCATAATACCTAATTTGGGGTTGAGCTCTTCATCTGGCTGTGCAAGCTCCCTTTCATCAATTTCAGTGTATTGTTGGTCCCTACATGGCAGATTCCACCCCCGCCTCCCGCCACCCCATCACCATCATACAGTATGCTCCACCCCAGCTCTGATCAGATGCACTGAAATGGGAGCATTATGTCGGTGGAACATAGATACCGCACAGCTCAACCTCTTGTTATGACACACAGTCTTTGAATGAATTTGTTAGAATTTTAAGCACAACGGTCAATTTCCTGGAGTTTTACATTTCAAACATACATTCAAAAGTAATCTGGTCGTCTTTTTAAGGTATAACGACAAAGTGCCCTTCCACAGAATTTGAAATTTTAATTTCCAGGCGAAGCTGAGAATCTTAGGAGCTCGAGACAGTTTGGATGAAAATTCACTGGTTTCGCAGATTGGACTCAGTCACATTCCATTGTCAATATGAGAGAAAAGGAAACACACTGATATAGATTACAGGTTGGTGTGATGAAAGTGTTTAGTATTGCTGAACAAAGGAAGGAACTGCTAGGATCAGATGAGCCAGTCAACAATGAGACAGCAGATGCTAAAGTTTAAATAGGCAACATTTGGAACAGAAAGCAGCATTCTACCACAGAGAGAATTGGGAAACAGCGAGGTTAAGATGACCGGTCACTAGTTGGACAGAATCTGTACTCAGATACAAAGTCTGTCAAATGGATGGGATGGGATGGAGGTGGAACGTGAAGGAAACATCCTGTCGTTAAAAAGTTGTGAAGATATGTTAAATCAATGTTATTGGGAGCAGTGGATTGACCGAGTGGTCAGAAAAGTTCTGGTGTCAAACCCATAAACATGAAATCCTGCAAAACCCGCAGCTGCCGAGAGTAAAGGAATGAAAATTCGTCATCGAATTGTTGAATGAGATGATGTTCTGTGTAAAATCCGGATGATGAAAGCAGACCTGGCTTCCCAAGTGGGGGCAAAGCCTGGAATATTTTCCAGGCCGATGCAGCATTGTTGAAATCGCTATCTCAGTACCAGGAACAGCCGCACTGTTTCGCTGCAGAGAGGGGCAGAGGGAACAGAAACTAGCTGTCCCCTAAAGGCTGAAGAAAACAGACTTCCAGCAGGGTCAGACAAGAGGTGACGGCTGGTGACAAAAGTAAATTAAGTAGTTGATTGCATCAAAGACGGTGGCCTCTGAAGTTATCGCTAAACTGTTGATGCAGGAAACTCAGCTAATGTTCTGGAGAAGCCGCGTTTGAATCCCGGCACAGGGCGTACGTATACTTTACTGAAGTCAAGTGCAAGTCTTGTCTGTCATGAAAAAGGAGATTCGTTGTCGCACTGAGCAGAATCTGTTCCCTCTCGTGAAAAACCTCTAGACCAGAGATGGAAACTTGCGTTTCAAAAAGAATGCAAAAAATATCCTTGGAACCAACGGGTCTGAGCCAGTCAAAAGCAAGCATCTAATTGAAGGCCGAGAGTGGGGATATTGTCAATCACCATGGTGAAATGGCAAATATGCTGATCGATTATTTTGCTTCAGTATCTACAGCACAAAATGACGAAAACTTATCAGAAGTTAACAGCGTTCAAGTTGCAAGTTTGCTCACTGAGCTGGTAGATTTGCTCTCAGACGTTTCGTCACCATTCTCGGTAACATTATCAGTGATGAGAGAGTGTTGCTGGAAAAGCAAAGCAGGACAGGCAGCATGCAAGGAGCAGGAAAATCGACGTTCGGGCAGGAGCCCTTCATCAGGAAATCTGCCTGACCTGCTGTGCTTTTCCAGCAACACACTCTCACACTCTTTAAGGGCGGCACGGTGGCACAGTGGTTAGCACTGCTGCCTCACAGCGCCAGAGACCCGGGTTCAATTCCCGCCTCAGGCGACTGACTGTGTGGAGTTTGCACATTCTCCCCGTGTCTGCGTGGGTTTCCTCCGGATCCTCCAGTTTCCTCCCACAGTCTAAAGATGTGCAGGGTCAGGTGAATTGGCCATGTTAAATTGCCCGTAGTGTTAGGTAAGGGGTAAAAATGTAGGGGTATGGGTGGGTCACACTTCGGCGGATCGGTGTGGACTTGTTGGGCCGAAGGGCCTGTTTCCACACTGTAATCAAATCTAATCAACTCTGATCTCCAGCATCTGCAGACCTCACTCTCCCTTAACATCATAGTGAGCCTCGGCTGAAGCATGGGTGTTCTGTCCTGCTTGCTACTTACGTGTCTTGGTCTGCTGTGGTGGACGATATCACTTCTGGTTTTTTTTCAGAGATCGGTAAATAGGGTGAAAGTTGATATGTTTGCTAATAGAATGGTGGTTTGAATGCTAGGTTTCTATGAATTCTCGTGCGCGTCTTTGTTTAGCCTATCCTAGGATGGATATGTTGTCCCAGTCGAAGTGGTGTCTCGGCCGCCTACTTGTGGAACGTTTCAGGGAACACCTCTGGGAGACCCGCACCAATCAACCCAACCGCCCCATGGCTGAACACTTTAGCTCCCCCTCCCATTCCGCCAATGACATGGAGGTTCTTGGCCTCCTCCATCGTCAGACTCTGGAGGAAGAGCGCCTCATCTTCCGCCCTAGGAACCCTCCAACCACATGAGATGAATGTAGATTTCTCCAGCTTCCTCATTTCCCCTCCCGCCCCACCATATCTCAGTCCCAACCCTCGAATTCAGCACCACCCTCTTGACCTGCAATCTTCTTCCCGACCTCTCCGCCCCCAGCCTCTCTCCCACCTATCACCCTCACCCTCACCTCCTTCCACCTATCGTATTTCCAGCGCCCCTCCCCCAAATTCACTCCCCCCTACCTTTTATCTCAGTCCGTATGGCACAGCAGCCTCATTCCCGCTTATGCCCGAAACATCGATTCTCCTGCTCCTTGGATGCTGCCTGGCCTGCTGTGTTTTTTCAGCACCACATTTTTCAACTCTGTGAAGTGCAGAATCAGGTCTTTTAGCCCATCCAGTCTACACCGAACCTTCCGATACTATCCCATGCAGACCAGTCCCAGTACCATATCTCCGTAAGCCTTTATTTTTTGAACATTCCTTTTTTGATATGTGGGCTTCACTTGTGGACAGCATTTATTGCCCGTCTCTAACTCACCGTGACAAGGTGAGCTCCTCAATTCATGAGCTACCTTCTTGAACTGCTGCGGTCTACCTGCTGTGGGTTGACTCACAATGTCAGTATAGAAGGAATTTTAGGATTTTGACACAGTGACTGTGTGTAATGGCAACGTATTTCCAAGTCAGGTTGATGAGTAGCTACAAGAGGAGCAAGGCAGAGGTGTTCCCCTATATCTGTTGCCCTTGTCTTTCTAGATGTCAGGGGTTGTGGGCTTGGTAGCTACTATATGAGGATCTTTGGTGAATTTCAGCAGTGCATCTTGTGGATAGTACATACTGCTGCTACTGAGTGTTGGTGGTGGAGTGGGTGGATGCTTGCGGATGTAGTCCCCATCAAACAGGCTGCTTTGTCCTGGATGGTGTCAACCTTCTTGAGTGTGGTTGGGACTGCACTCGGGACAAATGGGGAATATTCCATTATTCTCCTGACTTTGCCTTGCAGATGGTGGACAGTCACTGGGAAGCCCGGAGGTGAGTTACTGTCCGCAGTATTCCCAGCCTCTGAACTGCTGTTGTAGCCACTGTGTTGATGTGGCGAATCCAATATTTTTCTGGACAGTGATAACACCCAGGATGTTAACTATGGGTGATTCACTGATGGTAACATAGCTGATTGGCCTTGGCGAAACCAAACTGGGTGTCACTAAGCAGGTTGTTGCTGAGCTGGTACTGTTTGATAGCACTATTGATAATACCTTCCATCACTTTACTTATGATCCGGAGTAGATTGAGGAGCTGTAATCTCTGTTGCTGTTTATGCACAGGGCATACCTGGGGAATATTCCACGTTGGCACTAAAATGTCAGTGTTGCAACTATACTAGAACAGCTTGACTAGGGATGCAGCAAGTTCTGGAGCACAACTCTTCAGTACTATTGCTGCTGCCAGGACCTATAGCCTTTGCAGTATCCAGTATCTCCGACTATTTCTTGAAATCACATGAACTGAATCGAATTCACAGAAAACTCGTATCGGTAATTGTAGGGACAACCCGATCCTTCTGACGATTGTTACAAAAGCTTCAACCTTATGTTTTGCACTGACGTGCCATACTCTTCCATCATTGAAGAAGGGAAAAATTGTGAAGCCTCCTCCTCCAGTGAGTTGTTCAATCGACCACCTCCATTCAAGAGTGGATGGGGCAGGGCTGCAGAGCTTACATCTGATCCAATGGACATGGGCTTGTTTAGTTCTACATATCACACGCTGCTTATGCTGTCTGGCATGCAAATAGTCTTGTCTGGTGGCTTCACCAGTTTGATTACTTACCTTTTTGTTTGCCTGGTGCTGCCCGTTGCATGCCCTTCTGCACTGTCCATTGAACGAGGGTTGATCTCCTGGCTTGAGGGTAATGATTGAATTGGGGATATACCAGACCATATGGTTACAGATTGTGCTGGAGTGCAATTCTGTTGATGGCCCAGAGCAGCTCACGATGCCCAGCTTCGAATTGCTAGATCTGTTTAATGTGTGTCCCATTTAGCACGATGATAGTGCCGCATAATGAAGGTTATTCCCAATTTGAAGTCAGGAATTCATTGTGCATTGGTCACATTTACCGAAACTGTCATGGACAGATGCATCTTCAGCTGGAAGATAGGTAAAGGTGAAGTCAAGTATGAGTTAATTTTCCCCTCTGATTGGTTCCGTCACCATTTGCCGCAGACCCAGTCTAGTAGCCTGTCGGAACCGACCGGCTCGATTTGTATCACTGCTGATAAGACACTTTTTTGTGATGGACATTGAAATCCCCTACCTAGATTACAGTTTGTGCCCTTGCTATCCTCGGTGCTTCCTCTAAATGTTATTCAACATGAAGGAGTACCAACTCATTAGCTGAGGGACGATAGTGCATCATAATCCGCAGGAGGTTTCCTTGACAATGTTTCACCTAAAGCCCCAAAACGACATGATCTCGAGAGACAATGTTGAGGATTCTCAGAGCAATTCCCTCCAGAGTGCATACCGCTGTGCAGCTACCTCTGCCAGACATAGCCTGACAGTGTGACAGGACATATCCAGGGATGGTGATGTTGGTATCTGTGTGTCAGATATGATTCCATCAGTATGATTATGTCAGCATGTTGCTTGGCTAATCTGTGAGACCCCTCTCACAATTTTGACACTAGCTTCCAGGTGTTAGTCAGGAGGACCTTGTTGGGTCGACAGGGGGCTGTTTCTGCCATTGTTTTTACCAACGCCTGGGTCTGTGCCAGCTGATCTGTCTGGTTTAATTTCTTTGAAACACTGTAACGATTATTACAGCTGAATGGCTTGTTCGGCACTTTCAGAAGGCAGTTAAGAATCAGCCACATTGCTGTGGGTCTAGATCACATGTCGGCCAGACTGATAAGGGTGACAGATTTCCTCCTATGAAGGGTATTAGTGAATTGAATGGTTTTGCTTTTTCTGACAATTGACAGTGATTTCATTACCATAACTAGATTCTTTATATCGTTTTTTTTTATTTAATTGAATCCAAATTCCACTATCTGTTACGGCAGGATTTCAACACGAGTCACCAGATTATTAGTTGAGTTTCTGGATTATTAGTCTCGTGATAATGCCACACTTACTCTTGCTGCTAACCCACCTAAACTGTACAACCCTGAAGACTATGGGTAATTTAACATGGATAATCATAGGGAAGGAAAGCAGACAGAGAATGTGTTAATGGTTACAACACAAGTGAAAAGTGAGGTTCGGTGGATTCAGAATTGAACATGCCCAAATTACACAATGAGGACGTTTTGAAATATTGTAAAAAAAAAACTTCTAGAGGAAAATCAAGATGACCTGAAGTAGTTATTACAATCACACGAAGACATATTGGGCAGCATGATGATTCAGTGGTTAGCACTGCTGCATCGTAGGGGAGGGACCTGGGTTCGATTCCACCCTCCGACGACTGTCTGTGTGGGTATTCACAAGGTGCGCCGGTTTCTGACCATGTCTGGTGGGGTAGTCTCGGAAGATGAATCTAGATCTAATGGGTTGAATGACCTGTTTCCACATTGTAGGGTTCTGTACGTGGGAATATGCTGGGGGGTAATAATTTAATTATGTATCATGCAGATGTAGGAAATATTTTTTCAATTAAGGAACACTCTTATAGATTTAACCATCGAAATGTGACACAGGTTCAAAAGGAGATGCGCTGAACCACAGTGTAATCAAAGTGCTTTGCAATTAGTGGAGCTCACCATAGTAATGTTGCCAAAACCATATCGTACCCAACGATCATCTATGAACTACCACAAAGTCAATGCAGTTACAGCACCTGATTCATATTATGTTTCACATTTGGAAGACTATATTGAGAAGGTGGGACAAGCAACTTATATTTGCAAGTTGCACTTACTGAAACGTACTTGCAAGTAACATTATCAGAACGAGCAAAGGATATTTCAGGTTTTGTGGCATCAAATGGTCTCAACCGGTTTAAAATCCTGCCATTTGCCATGAAAAAAATGGGCCAACCATATTTCAAAGACCAATCAGTAACGTAATTTCGTGTTTATCTATTTGTGTGGAATACATTGATGATCTGTCGATTTTTCATTACACATGGAAAGAACAATCTGTCAAAATTGTTTGATCGACCCTGGGAGGCAGGCTTGGTCATATACCTGGCTAAGAATGTGTTCGCAACAAACAAAGTCACCCTCCTTGGCCATGTAATTGGACATGGAAAGTGGCCCCATGAGCTGTACTTGTTCATGATATCAACGAAGAGAGAACTGCCACAACTCCTAGGATTGACTAGTTTTACCGGCCGTTTCACAAACTCTAGCAGTGTGGCTTCTCCAGCAACTGAATTATTGAAGAAGTGCAGTAACTTTCAGTGGATGTGGGAGTGTCAGAAGGTATTTGACAGCCTGAAAGCAGCGTTATCTATTGCCTCAGTGTTAGTCACACCTAATTATGCAAAGTCATTAAAGATGATGATCAATGCAAGTACTGTGGGTGTCGGCGTTGTGCCCTTGCAAGAATTCGAAAAGTATTTATAAGGACCTAGTGGGTACTTTTCTACAAAACTGAACAACCATCAACAGAAAGATTCCACATTGAGAAAAAGACCTTGAGATTGGTGTTGGAATATTTTAGCTTGGCGGCTCAGTAGTTTTCACTGCTGCCTCACAGTGTTAGGGACCCAGTATCGATTACAGCCTCGGGTGACTGTCTATGTGGCTTTTGCACAATCTCGTATCTGAGTGGGTTTCGTCCGGGTTCTCTGGTTCCCTCCCACAGTCCAAAAATGTGCAAGTTGGTGAATTGGCCATGCTAAATTGCCCATAGTGTTCAGGGAGGTGGAAGTTAGGTGCATTAGTCAGGGGGAAGCATAAGGGAATGGGTCTGGGTGGTTTACTCTTCGGAGGGTTGGTGTGGGCATGCTGGGCCAAATGGCCTGTTTCCACACTGTAGAGATTCAAATTCCAAACAAAAACATATTGCTATTAATGAACTTAGATTCATGGAATCATTACAGTGCGGAGAGTAGAATCGAGCAGCCATGCTATTGACCGAATCCACATTAACCTCCAAAAAGCATGCAATCCACACCCACCCCAGCCCTGAATCCCTGCATTTCTTATGTTTCGTCCAACGCTGTACATTATGGGCATTATCGCATGGTCAGTGCACCTAACCTACACAGTCTTTGGAATTTGAAAAGAAACCAGAAACTCACACAGTCACTGCAAGAACAGACAGTTGTCTCAGGGTGAAATCGAAGTTTGATTTCTCGTCCTGTGAGGCAGCAGTGCGAATCACTGAGGCGCTGTGCTTTCCCGCCGAATCTCCACACTTGAGAGAATTGCATATACTGATCAATATACTGATCAATAAATGCAACCTGAATAAGTAGGAGTAAGCTCTCCCAGAACCAGTATCTTAGTTTCTTAGTTATTGTCAGTACCAGTTGTTGCAGGTTCTGCTCTTACAGTACATCTCTCCCTGCTGCATTCAGTTCTCTCAATGATCTTCCTGCTGGTCTGCTGGTGTTACATGTGAGACAATCTATTTTTGTGAATTTGCCTTTTGCCAGGCGTGTGTTTCTGTGATGTTCCTATTTCGGAAAAGTTAGTTGTAATAGTTACTGTATCTATTATCTTTAAGCATTTCGATAAAACTGCAACTAAACCAATTATTATCTTTGTTTTATTTTGCTGTATTTCAATGACAGTGTATGGATAAAGCTGGCATGGACCAGTTTAGGCTTAAGGGCCTGTCTCGGTGCTGTAGGTCTCTATGACTCTAAAGTGTGTTTTGCTTTAAACATGGTGGTTTGACAGATCGAATTGTATCTGGATCACGGCATCTTACTTTTACCTTTAAAATAGGAAAACGTTAGGGTCTAGTCTATCTTATTAGTATACGTTAAGAGGCTCTGATCGGTTATTGATGACAGTAGGATTTTCCGATATGGCAAAGAGTAAGATGATGGATTTTCTTTGCTTCTTCATCGCTGGACAATTCTGATGCAAAATATTCTTACTCCAACAAAACCTCCTGCGGATTTTATTGGTTGTTAAAATGTGCCCAACAGTCAGCGCATTAATTAGCAAAATCAGAAATGTTGGAAACAGTACAGTTGAAGAGCGGTCAATCCAGGGATATGCGACCCATGGAACTTCAGTGTAAAATTCCAATTCAAAATTGCAGCCCAACGTATGCTGTTGATTGTAACACACGATATAGCTGCACAGTGGAAGGGAATGTTTTTGGAACAGAACAGCAGACGGACAGTTCCTATAACCACTCCTGTCTTTTTATTGGTTCAATATCTTACTCTCAGCTTCTGGCAGCAAATGATAATAAAACGATCAAAAGTGAAAGCGATTGTTAACCAGATAGAAATGCCAGTGGCTAGCACGCAGTTGAAAGTGAAAACAGGAGTATGTAATAAGAAGGTATTGGGAAAATAATAATCATTGATTCAAACAAATATCACGTCAGTGAAAACAATCAGTAAATCTGTAGATACCATTGTTACTCGGTAGTGAGAGATACATCTGGTGAGACCACATTTCACCTGGGAAGAATCACAATTGTTATTACGTTAGCTGTAAAATGATAGCAAACAAAAAACAGGAATCACCCATTAAATTCTAACAATATCGTGAGTGTTGCAGCATTTTGTAAAGAAAGAGAATTCAGTTCTGCATCTGAAAGAGGAATCTGACTTTCTGCCACTAGAAATGCTTGTAATTGAAAGGATATTAACATAAACAACCAGCATAACACTGAACAATAAAAAAGGCAAAATAAACACCTTGACGAAAGAGCATGAAATTATTGCAAAGGAATTCTTGAAGGAAAAATATGTTGGAGCTGCTCCTGTTCTCCTGCCACTGAAGTTTGTGATATAAACCCATTGGAGCTGTCAGGAAATTACTGGCCAGTTACCTCTACGAGAAAATGAATTGCAAGATAAGGTGCTGTAAACAAATATACGAAAGCAAGCAAGGAACTTTCAGAAAAAGAAAGTAACTTAATGTAATGAAAATAGTGGGAATGAAAGCAGTTAGAAGGCATTGTTATACGTACTCCAAATCACGAACGATTCAAAACGGTTGTGTTTGGATCAGGAGCAGAAAAGGGGTATGGATACCTAACGAGGAAAGTGCTTCAAAGTTGTCAGTTTTGTTTTTTTTTTATCAGACTAACCCCTCTCAAACCCCAGCATGTTCTTATTTGACAAGTCAACATAAAGTGTTGAGTTCCAGGTGCTATTCGATTAGTCAAAGTCTTTGATGTTAAACAAAGCACAATTTATTTTAACTCTATGGTTAAAATACATCAATAGAAAAAAAAGAATTGACTTATCTGTAAATTCGATAAATTCAACAAAATAGATTTTTACTTGCTATTCTGGGAGGCCATGAGGAGAAACATCAAGAAAGCTCGGAGAGAGTGTAACAGGAGGACGTTTACTGTAGCAACAGACCCAGCATCAACTGCTCCTGAAAAAAACTAACAAACTAAAAGTCTTAGCTCTGTTGAAGATTGACCACACCCATTCAGGCTGCTTTTCTTGTTCCAACTTACAAAAATAAACAAAGGTCCCACAACTGTTTTATTCATTGAACTGTTTTATTCAAAGGTCAACATAACTTCTAAAAGTGATAGGATCATACAGTTTATATTCACAGACCAGAGGTTACTAGTCGGAGCTGGGGAAGACCAACTGGAACACGACATGGGCAGAGCCTGTGTGGCTTCCTTTTCCTCAACTTCAGTGTGCATTTCTCTTTGCCATGTGTAGGTGAGGTGCATTTGTCAAGGGTAAATGTCGAATAACGTGGTACAGGAATGGATTACTCTTCAGAGGATGGGTTTCGACTTGTTGGGCCTAATGGCCTGTTTCCACGCTACAGGGGTTCTATGAAACTGTTATTTATAATTGAGAGATACCTACCGTGGGATCAACCAACAGCTGAAGCATTGACATTATTTCCAGTCATTTGGACAACCAGCCAACACCCTTCACTGTAATGTTTATGTTGCACTCGCTACATCGAAAGAAAAGATGCAACTGAATAGTCAAAAGATTAGCATAACATTAAATTATGTCTCATTCTTACATCGCATTGAAACTGGACTGTAATTGTACCTCCAGTGTTTCTCATTAAATGGGAACAACTTCTGCTTTCCTTCTTCGGTGACACGGTTCACGGATGTCAATCCATCAACTGCATTCCACAAATGTTTCAACTGCTCTCAAGGATGTACACCACTCTCTACGATTGAGAGTAATCACTGTCCATCAGGGTGTTTAGACACGTTCCACTCTCACTGAATTGAAGCATCGTGAAATCTGGCTTGGATACTTGCATGACCACCAGTTAGAAAGCAAACTGCTAAGCGTGACCATTGGAAGATTTAAAATCCTACTTCCAGTGAAATTGACATTCATTGAAAGCTTAAAAGTGTCGTTCACAGAAATCTCAAACTGAAATAAATTCTGACAGATTTGAAGCCGAATCTCTGGAGATCTACATTACAGCTGACGCTCTGCTCTGTGGTGGAGATTCCAGTTTCTGCCGTGTTTGGTATTTTCAATTGCTATGGATCCTTTTTTTTTTCCAAACAGTGAAATGGCAGCAAATCAGGTTCAGGACAATTCACTTAGACTAACTTAATACACTTCTCAGCTCCATTTCATCCAATACTGTTCTTGTTCTTTGATGTCTTCAATTTACAAAATGCCTTCTTTACGCTCCTGCATACTCCCAAATAAGCCTGAACATTTTCGACTTTATTATCAGAGTTTACTATTTAACTTGTCGTTCATGTGAAAAAAATGCTTCCTGGTTTCCCTCACAAACTCAAGCAAATGTTAAAGAACCAGGGTGCGATCATTCAGCCTATTGCCTTTCAGAATAGTTAACTATCTTGCTGCGATTCTCCAACTTCTCCAAAAACCAGTGCAATGTTCGAGTCTCTGGTCAGCATGGGTTGTGGCATGTCGCCTTGACTGGGTGCCAGGAGAGTGCGTCTATTCCAGAGGTGATATTGCTGTTTTGGGGTCTCACTGAGCAGGTGTGGCGGCGTTGTCTACTCTGTTAGGAGAAAGTGAAGTGTTCAGCCACGGGGCGGTGGGATTGGTTGGTGCCGGTGTCCCAGAGATGCTCCCGTCTCCCCGATGTAGAGGAGACCACACCGGATGCAACGAATGAAGTAGTTGACACTGAGAGGTGCAGGCAAATTTCTGACGGATGTGGAAGGATCCCTTACGGCTTTGGATGGAAGTGAGGGGAGTGGTGTGAGTGCAGGTTTTGCACTTCCTATGGTGGCAGGGAAAATGCCAGGAGTGGGTGTGGGCTGGTGGGGGTGTGTGTGTGGACCTGACGAGGGAGTCATGGAGGGAATAGTCATTTCGGAGCACAGATAGGGGTGGGGAGCGAAATATATCTCTGGTAGTGGGGTCCGTTTGGAGCTGGCAGAAGTGGCAGAGGATGATGCATTGTATGTGGAGGTCGTTGAGGTGGAAGGTGAGGATCAGGGAGGTTCTGTCCTTGTTGCATTGGGAGGAGTGGGGTTCAAGGGCGTGAAGTGCAGGAGATGCGCTGGAGAGCACTGTCAACCATATGCAAAAGGAAGTTGCGATCATGGAAGAAGGAGACCATTTGGGATTTTCTGAGTTGGAATTGATCATCAGAGGAAAAGATGTGGAAGAATTGGGAATAAGGGATGCCGTTTTTACAGGAGGTAGGGTGGAAAGAGGTATAGTCTAGGTAGCTGTGGGAGTCAGTGGGCTTGTAGTATATGTCTGTGGTTAGTCAGTCACCAGAGACGGTGCTGGAGAGTTCAAGGAAGGGGAGGGAGGTTTCTGACATGGTCCAGATGACTTTTGGGTCGGGGTGGAAGGTGATGGTAAACTTAGTGAACTGTTCAACCTCCTCGTGGGAGCACGAGGCTGCACTGATACAGTAAATGATGTAGCTGAGGAACAGGTAGTGGTGGTGCTGGTGTAACTGCAGAAGATGGACTGTTTCACATATCTGACAAACAGGCAGGCATAGCTAGTTCCCACGCGGTGCCCATGGCAACCCTTTTGGTTTGGAGGAAGTGGTAGGATTAGAAGGACAATTTATTGAGGGTGAGGACCTGTTTAGCCAGACAGATGAGGGCGTCGGTGGAAAGGAACTGGTTGGGACAGCATGAGAGGAAGAAACGGAGGGCTTGGAGACCTTTGTTATGGTGGATCGATGTATACAGGGACTGGCTGTCCATAGTGAAGATGAGGTGTTGGGGTCCATCGAAACAAATATCTTGAAGGAGATCAAAGGCATGGGTGGTGTCACAAACGTAGGTGGGTAGTTCCTCGACTTAGGGGAACAGGACGGTGTTGAGGTAGGAAGAGATGAGTTCGGTGGAACAGGCGCAGGATGAGAGAATGGGTCAATTGGGGCAGTCAGGTTTGTGAATCTTCGGAAGGAAGTAGAATTGGGCATTGTGGGATTCACGGCCAATGAGGTTGGAGGCTGTGATGAGGATGTGGATGGTCTGGGAGATGATGGTTCGGATCCAGGCCTGCTAGGCCAGTGGTTGTGTGGTGAGGCCACTGTTGGAGTACTGTACAATTCTGATTGCCCTGCAATTGAGGAGATGTTACTAAACTAGAAAAGATGCAAAAATGATTTACAAGTGTGTTGCTGAGACTGGAGGGGTTGTGTTTTAAGGAGAAAAGGAATAGCCTGGGATTTCTCTTTTCCCTGAAGCGGAGGACACTAAGGGGGTGGCGTTATAGAGATTTACACCATCACAAGGGACATAGAGAAAGTGAAAAGTCAAGGTCTTTTTGCAAGTGTGGAGGACTCTACAACTGGACGATATACTTTTTAAGTGAGAGGGGAAATATTTGAAACAGACTTGAGAGGCAAGTTTTCCATACAGAGGGTAATGCATATATGGATGGAACTTCCAAGGACGGGGTAGAGACGAGTACAATGACACTATTTGCATGATATTTGGATAGGTACATGAATAGGAATGTTTGAGATGGATATGGGACAAGCGCAAGCAAATAGGATAAGTTTAGTTTCAGAAATGGAATGGATGAGTTGGGCAGAATGGACTGTTTCTACGCTATTTGCCTCTCCAATTGTACGCTTTTGGACGGATCCATTCATCATGTGGTGGGGTGTTGAGTTACGAGTGGATGCTGTTAAGGATAGGAACTGTGCTGCTGCATTTGCATATGGTACAGTTATGTTGGTAAACCTTGGCTCGATTTCCACCTTACCAGGTGAGTAGTGTATTCTGATTTTAGGATGCCACAGCATTGCTGCTGCATCTGGCAATGAAGGTGGTGATACGTTCGGTAATGAGAGCAGGTGTTAGGTCCAATGGCGTCGGGGTAGTATGTGAGGTGGCTGGTGACAAAGGGCTTGCCGTTGGATGAGTTGGCAGGTGAACGGTTCAGTTCTCGTGTTTTCATGCAAACAGCGAGACTGTGATGCGTCATATATCGGTTTATACTGGTTTGTTGAAGGTCTGCTGGTCGAGAATGGGTGGTTCTCATGGATCTGGTGGGCTTAATCCGTAAAGGGAGTGTTGATGGAGATTTCGGTGTCAGTTTTAATAATATTAACACCTCTAGTGACATCTCAGATATTGACACAATCCATATCCAAATGCAGACAGACTTGTACAATTTCCAATATTGGGCCGAAAACTTGCCAGTAAAGTCCATGCCATACAAATGTCAGGTAATGTTCATCTCCAACAAGAGCAAAACAAACCACTGTCTCGCTACATTTTATGACGGTCATCACCGAATACCCCACGTCCTGGGGATCACCATTGATGAGATTTACATGCATTAATACTATTGCTACAAGAGCAGATTTGAGGCTGAGAATCCTCACACTAACAGCTCACCCCGATTTCCAAGTCCACAATTTCCACCATTTACAAGTCTCACAGCGCTGGAGTTTGGCAAAACGCCTACGATTATGACAATGTCAAAGTGCAGGTCCTGATGGATTCATGTGGAGACCAGGTGATGGAAGTTTAGCAGTTCCCCTCAATTAAGGTCCATAATTCTTTATTTTTTTCGGGACATCCTCAAATCGTCTATGTTCTTGTCTGTCTAAAAAAAAATTCCAAGCCTTATTAAGTTGACAGCAATAACATGAAGTTGTTGATGTGAAGAAAGCGATAGCTAGACATGGAAACTGAATAAGCACATGGAAGAAAGGACCAGCACAAGATGGAGATAAATTGACAGGAAGAGGTTTAAGAGGAAACTTGCGTGAAGAATAATCATCAGTATGGACAAATTGGATCGATTGCCCTGTTTCGCACTATTTCTATGTTTGCAACTTTCGATTGTCAGACTTGAATGACAAGCTCAGGACAAATTCCAGCACCAGGATCAATTATTTTCCATTCCTGGAAGCACAGTTATCTGATCTTATGGAACATCAACGAACCTATATGGGACACAAACCCTTCATGTATCATGTTTGGTAGAAAGGTGCCCTCTTCTTCTTTCTCAACTAATGCTGACATCTCTCATGGATTTTAAACCTACTTGCTTGCACTGAGAGTTACTTGCGATGTTCCCTCACCTGTGCTCGGACCGCTTCTCATATTTCCATCCTCTCTGCATCTACTCTCTCCTAGAACAACGATCGGTTTCTCTTTGCCACAACATTCCCCTCCTCTCGCCGCCCTTTCCATATCACCTCTTGTGATGTCATCACCACTCATATCTTCCTCAGTCAGATCGCAGAAAGGATCACTCTGCTCTGTGATGTCCTGTCTAACACAGTACATCTTCTATTTGCAATAGTCAAATAAAATGCTATCAAACAACAATTTAATGATTAGAGAAATATATATCATTTCTTCCAACTCCAATGGCGTTCAGTACATGTTTAGCCAAACTATCCATTCCAACATTAGTTTAAACCATAGTGCTCCAGTTGCATATCTTTCCTTCTCAGAATTTTACTAACAGAACTGGAACAAGTTAAGAATTTGGCAGCTTTGACCTCTTGAACAATGGCACCAATGACTACATTAAAAAAAGAGATCTTTCTCGGATACTGTCAGTATTATAGTGCGAGCAGCGTAGGACTGAGACTCAGGTCCAGCATACACAGGATACACACAGAGAACATGATTTGGGAAATAAAGCAGATTCAATGTTCGGAGGTACCTCATTTGATTTCTGTGTTTCAGTCAGCTAGGAACAAAGAAAGGTGAGTAGGAGACTCAGCTCCTCCAGTTTGTCTCACCATATACGAAGATTATGTTTGTGCGGTGGCCTAACTTCATATGCCTGCCTTTGTCCCAAATAACTTATGATATTGCTTCACAATAACAAAAAATCAGATTTAGAATGAACAACCTATCCAGTATCCACTGCAATTTTGCAGAAGGGAGTTCCAAATATCTACGAGACTTTTCTCTCCAAGTGAATTGCCTTGTCCGAATTTTGTGTCTATGCAATATTCATTCTGCAAATAAAGGCCGGCATGGGCAATAGTTTTCTTGAATATTTTCTGCACTTGTTCATGACCTTTTTAAGATCTATGCACCTGAAACGCAATCTATTTGGACATTCACTATTAAACTGCACGCCATCTGGAAGAGTTTACAGTGAACTCTATTTGCCAGTTTTTTTTTTCTGATTCATCTGGTTATTATCTCTTTGAGAATTCTGTATTATCTTTTGCACTTTTCAGAATGTTGTCTAACTCTGTATCATGAGGACATTTCGATAATTGACTTTCTGCACCATTATCCAAGTCATTAGTCAACAGTGTGAATTAGTGAGTCCATAAGACAGATCCTTGTGGAGCACGACTCTTAACATCTTGCCAGTTTGATGATCTAGCCATCACACCTTCTTCTGTTGCCTTCCACTCCAACAATTTGACCACAGTTTAAGTAATTTACTCTTAATTTCATCCATCTTAGTAAACTGTCTTCGCTAACAAATTCTTACGTGGGACTTTAACAAATATCTTGTAGAAGCCCATTTAAATTACATCCACTGATGTTCCCCTGTCCACTATCTCAGGCTCCTCTTCAAATAATTCAATGATATTCATCAGATGTAACCTACTTATGATGGATATTTATCAATTACTCATAAAACACGTTGTCTAGTTACGTCATCCTTAGGTAGAGACTCCAAAGAAATGCCCACTGTAGATGTTAGCCTAACGGGTCTGGACTTCACTGGGTTTCCTCTTTCAAGTTTTTTTAAAAAGCGGATGAGCACATTCGATTTTCTGAGCCAGACGGACAAATCATGAATGAAAGAAACGCTGAATGATTAAAAGTTAAAGCCTCCACAATGTGCTTCATTGCAATTTTAACAACCTTGGAAGGAAGCCACCAGTTCCCATGGATCTATCACTCTTTACATGCATTGTCTTTTAACTGATGTCTTATGTTAATTTTGCTCAGTTCATATTCCTGATCCACTTTTAACTTCCTCAGACCTTTGGCAAGTTATCTTTCTTTTTTCTGTAAATACCTAGGTAGTACAATTATTTAACACAACTGCTATTTACACATATTTATTGGCAATATCCCCACTGTAATCGTTTAATGCATCAACATT
Organism: Chiloscyllium plagiosum; assembly: GCF_004010195.1. Taxonomy (NCBI): domain Eukaryota; kingdom Metazoa; phylum Chordata; class Chondrichthyes; order Orectolobiformes; family Hemiscylliidae; genus Chiloscyllium; species Chiloscyllium plagiosum. The sequence goes on along the minus strand of NC_057746.1, from coordinate 4,993,767 downwards.
GCAACTGGTCAGCCGCTTGCTCTTCATGTAATCATAAAATGTATTCGCGTTGATTTTGATGCAAGTTTCTTTGCATAATCCCTTGTGGTGTCTCTTATCAGATGATTTATAATACTGTGCTGGTCTTTGTATCTTTCCCATTCAAAAATGATCTGTGCTTTTATTTCTACTTATTTAAGACCTTTCTCTTATTTTCATTTAGTTCGTTAACTCTTTAACTGACAATGACTGTTGTTCTCTTTAGTGAAGTGGAGCTTTTCTAGCTCAGGGGTATCAATTGTTTTTGTGGTGTGATAAATATTTATTTAAACACCCTCCACTGTTCTCCAGTTATTTTACGAATGAGTAGAATTTCCCAGTTTATTATGTACAGTGACTGTCTCATCTCGTGAAAGTTCCCACTACTGTACCGGATTGGACCAAGTCTTACTCGAGTCATTCTTTTATTCCTGATGTACGTATAGAACGCTTTACGGTTTTCTTTGATCCCATCTGCCAATGACTTCTCATGTCCCCTCCTGGCTCTTCTTAGTTCATCCTTTAGGTCTTTACTGGCTAGCTTGCCTTAACTGAACTTTCACTTCTCATCCTCATATAAACCTTCTTTTTCCTCTTGACAAGAGTTTCAGTTTGGTAAAAGCAATGACTGCAGATGCTGGAAACGAGATTCTGGATTAGTAGTGCTGGAAGAGCACAGCAGTTCAGGCAGCATCCGAGGAGCAGTAAAATCGACGTTTCGGGCAAAAGCCCTTCATCAGGAATACAGGCAGAGAGGCTGAAGGGTAGAGAGATAAGTGAGAGGAGGGTGGGGGTGGGGAGAAAGTAGCTTAGAGATGGGGGTGGGGAGAAAGTAGCATGCTACTCTATGCAACTTTCTCCCCACCCCCACCCTCCTCTCACTTCTCTCTCCACCCTTCAGGCTCTCTGCCTGTATTCTTGATGAAGGGCTTTTGTCCGAAATGTCGATTTTACCGCCCCTCAGATGCTGCCTGAACTTCTGTGCTCTTCCAGCACCACTAATCCAGAAGAGTTTCAATTTCCTTAGTAAACCACTTTTCTTTACTCGACCACTTCCTCCCTGCCTGATTGATGCATACTTATCAAGGACACGAAGTATCTGTTCCTGGAAATCTAAATCTCTCCAAGCTGATTGATGCTTTTTGCTTTCAAGTGCTACACTGAAGCTGATAATGGTTTGGTCATTTTTAAATAAACTTTGAGGCACTATTTGCTTATTAAGAAATCCATCTCATTATCCATCAGTAAATCCTGCCCTTTGTTGCATCAATGACATCATCTTAGCCGTGAGGTCCCGGAAGACTGAATAGTAGCGAATGTTATGCTGTTACTCAAGAAGGACTGCAACCTGGGAACTCTCGATAGTAAGCTGAACATCTGTGTTTGGTAAGTTACTTGACAAGATTCTGAGGGGTAAGATACACGTGTATTTACAAAGATAGGGTTTGATTCGGAATAGTCAGCATGGAGTTGTGAGTGGGACATCATATCTCCCATATTTGTTCGAGTGTTTTGATGAAGTAACCAGGAAGGTTGACAAGGGCAGGGCGGTAGACAAATTCTATATGATTTTTAGTAAGGCGTTTGATAACGTTCCAAATAGTAGACTGCTCTGGAAGGTTAAGAAAAAGACAGATGGGTGACAGCTAGGGGACAGAAAGGGAACCGGCAGGCAGTGCAGGGATCCCCGTGGCCATTCTCCTCAACAATAAGTATACCGTTTTGGATATTGTTGGGGCAGATGATTAACCAGGGGAAAGCAGTGGGGCACTGCTGCTCAGAAGGGAAGGGGGAAGAGGGGCAGAGCAATAGTCACTGGGGACTCGATAGTTAGGGGGACAGATAGGAGGACGACAGAAACTCACCGTTGGTGTGTTGCCTCCCGGGTGTCAGGATCCGTGATGTCTCTGATCGTGGTTTTGGGATCCTTCGGGTGGAGGGAGAGCAGCCCCAAGATGTGGTCCACATTGGCAACAACGAAATAGGTCGGAAGAGATATGGGGACTTGAGGCAGAAATTCAGGGAGCTCGGGTGGAAGCTTAGAGCTCGGACAAACAGAGTTGTTTTCTCTGGTTTGCTGCCCGTGCCATGTGCTAGTGAGGTGAGGAATAGGGAGAGAAAGGAGTTGAACATGTGGCTACATGGATGGTGCAGGAGGGAGGGTTTCGGGTTTTTAGATAATTGGAGCTCTTTCTAGGGTAGATGGGACCTCTACAAGCAAGATGGTCTTCATCTAAACCAGAGGGGTTCCAATATGCTGGGTGGGAAATTCCTAAAGCTATTAAGGTGGATTTAAACTAATACAGCAGGGGAATGGGAACCAAAATTGTAGGGCAGGTACAGAAGAGGATGAGAGGAGAGAGTTCCAAATTCAAGTATCTGACACTGGAAAGCGAGAACCTGGTTTGAAGTGTGTGTACTTCAAAGCGAGGAGCATCCAAAATAAAGTGGGTGAACTGGCAGCGTGGGTTGGTACCTGGGACTTCGATATTGTGGCCATTACGGAGACATGGATAGAACAGGGACAGGAATGGCTGTTGCAGGTTCCGGGATTCAGATGTTTCAGTAAGAACAGAGAAGATGGTAAAAGAGGGAGTGGTGTGGCATTGTTGATCGGGGCAATATTACAGTTGTAGAAAAAATGTTTGGGGACTCGTGAACTGAGGTAGTATGGGCTGAGGTTAGAAACAGGAAAGGAGGAGCCACCATGCTGGGAGTTTTCTATAGACCTCCTAATAGTCCCAGAGATGCAGAGGAAAGGATAGCAAAGATGATACTCGATAGGAGTGAGAGAGGCAGGGTAGTTGTCATGGGGGACTACAACTATCCAAATATTGACTGGGATCACTGCAGTACGAGTACTATAGATGGGTCAGTTTTTGTCCAGTGTGTGCAGGTGGGCTTCCTGACACAATGTATAGACAAGCCTACAAGGGGTGAAGCCACTTTAGATTTAGTACTTGGGGCGGGGTAGGTGGGGGGGGGGCGGGGGGGGGGAGTTGGTAACGAGCCTGGCCAGATGTTAGATTTGGAAGTAGGTGAGCACTTTGGAGACAGCGATCACAATTCTGTCAGGTTTACTTTAGTGATGGAAAGGGATAGGTGTATTCCACCGAGCAAGAGTTACAGCTGGGGGAAGAGAAATTATGATGCAATTAGGAAAGATTTAGGAAGTGTAGAATGGGGAAGGAAACTGCAGGGGATGAGCACATTAAAAATGTGGAGCTTATTCATGGTAAAGCTCCTGTGTGTCCTAGATAAGTATGTACCTGCCAGGCAGGGTGGAAGATATAGAACGCGTGAGCAGTGGTTTACTAAGTAAGTGGAATCCCTGGTCAAGAAGAAGAAGGCGGCTTATGTTAGGACAAAATGTGAAAACTCAGTTAGGGCGCTTCAGATTTACAAGGACGTCAGGAAAGACCTAAAAAGAGAGCTCAGAAGAGACGGATGAGACACGAGAAGTTGTTGGAGGATAGGATCAGGGTTAACCCTAAAGCTTTCCATAGGTATGTCAGGAATAGAATAATGACGAGAGTTAAATTAGGATCAATCAAGGATAATAGTGGAAAGTTGTGTGTGGAGTCAGAGGAGATAGGGAAGCACGAAATAAATATTTTTTCGACAGTGTTCACTGTAGAAAATGAAAATGTTGGCGACAAAGTTCAGGGATACTTTCATCTAGACTAGAAAAGATTGAGGTTACAAGGAAGAGGTATTAGAAATACTGCAGAGTGTGAAAATAGATAAGTCGCCTGGGCCGGATGGGGTCTATCCTAGGATCCTCTGGGAAGCAAGGGAAGATATTGCCGAGCCTTTGGCAGTGATCTTCAAATCATCATCGTCTATAGGAATAGTGCCTGTGGACTGGAGGATAGCAAATGTGGTTCCCTTGTTCAAAAAGGGTAGTAGAGACCACCTTGGTAATTACAGACCAGTGAGTCTCACTGCAGTTGTTGGTAAAGTGTTAGAAAATGTTTTAAGAGATAGGATTTATAACCATCTAGAAAAGAATTAGATTAGATTAGATTAGATTGCAGCAGTGCTAACCACTGGGCCACCGTGCCGCCCACACGGTGGCCCAGTGTGATCAGGGACAGTCAGCACGGTTTTGTGAACGGTAGGTCGTGTCTAACGAATCTTATTGACTTTTTTGACAAAGTGACCAAACAGATAGTTGAGAGTAAACCGGTTGATGTGGTGTATATGGTTTTCAGCAAGGCGTTCGATAAGGTTCCCCACAGTAGGCTATTAAACAAAATGCGGAGGAATGGAATTGTGGGAGACATAGCAGTTTGGATCAGTAATTGCTGAAAGAAAGAGATATTGGGCAGCATGATGATTCAGTGGTTATCACTGCTGCATCGTAGGGGAGGGACCTGGGTTTGATTCCACCCTCCGACGACTGTCTATGTGGGTATTCACAAGGTGCTCCGGTTTCTGACCATGTATGGTGGGGTAGTCTCGGAAGATGAATCTAGATCTAATGGGTTGAATGACCTGTTTCCACATTGTAGGGTTTCTGTACGTGGGAATATGCTGGGGGTAGTAATTTAATTAAGTGGGTGGCACGGCGGCACAGTGGTTAGCACTGCTGCCTCACAGCGCCAGAGACACGGGTTCAATTCTCGCCTCAGGCGACTGACTGCGTGGAGTTTGCACATTCTCCCCGTGTCTGCGTGGGTTTCCTCCGGGTGCTCCGGTTTCCTCCCACAGTCCAAAGATGTGCAGGTCAGGTGAATTGGCCATGCTAAATTGCCCGTAGTGTTAGGTGAAGGGGTAAGTGTGGAGGTATGTGTGGGTTGCGCTTCGGCGGGTCAGTGTGCACTTGTTGGGCCGAAGGGTCTGTTTCCTCACTGTAGGTAATCTAATCTAATCTTAAAAACAGAGGGTTGATGGAACATGTTCATCTTGGTGCCCAGTTTCTAGTGGCGTACCGCAAGGGTCGGTGTTGTGTCCACTGCTGTTTGTCATTTTTATAAATTACCTAGATAAGGGCTTAAAAAGGTGGGTTCGTAAATTTGCGGACGTCACTAAGGTCGGTGGAGTGTGGATAGTGACGAAGGATGTAGTAGATTGCAGAGAGACATAAGATGCAGAGCTGGGCTGAGAGGTGGCAAATGGAGTTTAATGTGGACAAGTGTGAGGTGATACACTTTGGACAGAGTAACCGGAATGCAATGTACTGGGCTAATGGTAAGATTCTTGGGAGTGCAGATGAGCAGAGAGATCTCGGTGTCCATGTACACAAATCCCTGAAAGTTGCCTCCCAGATTGACAGGGTTGTTAAGAAGGCATACAGTGTGTTGGCCTTTATTAATAGAGGGAACGAGTTCCGGAACCAGGAGGTTATGGTACGGCCACACATGGAGTATTGTGTACAGTTCTGGTCACCGCATTATAACAAGGATATGGAAGCTTTGAAAAGGGTGCAGAGGCGATTTACTAGGATGTTGCCTGGTATGGACGGAATGTCTTACGAGGAAAGGCTGAGGGGCTTGGGGCTGTTCTCGTTAGGGAGAAGAAGGTTGAGAGGTGACTTAATAGAGATATACAGATAATCAGAAGGTTATATAGGGTGGCAGGGAGAGCCTTTTTCCAAGTATGGGAACGGCAAACACGAGGGGACACAACTTTAAAGTGAGGTGAGATAGGTATAAGACAGATGTCAGTGGTAGTTTCTTTACTCAGAGAGTAGTAAGGGTATGGAATGCTTTGCCTGCAACGGTAGTAGATTTGCCAAGTTTAAGTGCAGGCATATGGACGTACATGGAATAGTGTAAGTGGGATGGGCTTCAGATTAGTATGAGAGGGCGGCGCAACATCGAGGGCTGAAGGGCCTGTACTGCGCTGTAATGTTCTACGTCTATGTTCTATGTTAAATTGCATGGAATCTATGGGGACTTGGATGCATAATTGGCTTGATTGTAGGCAACAGAAGTTAATAGTGTAAAGATGCTTGTCGAACTGCAGCTTGTGACCATTGGTGTGCTTCAGGATGGTGCTTGGTCCATTGCTGTTTGTTATCCAAATCAATGATTTGGATAAGAATGTACAAGGCATGATTAGTAAGTTTGACATTAAAATAGGCGCTATTGTGGACCGAGTGGAATGTGATCAGAAACTGCAGCAGGTTCTGGATCACATGGAGAAGTGAGCTGAAGAATACCAAATAGGCTTTAATGGTGATAAGTGTCAGCTCTTGCATTTTGGGAAGTCAAATCAAGGTAACTGGTAGGGCTTTAAGCAGTGTAGTGGAACAGAGAGACCTTGGAGATCAGGTGCACAGTTCTCTGAAAGTAGAGTCACAGATGGACAGAGCGTTGAAGGAAACTTTGGCACACTAGCCTTCATCAGGCAGGGTATTGAATATGGAAGTTGTGAAGTTGTGCTGCAGTTGTATAGACGTTGGTGAGGCCTCACTTGGAGTATTGTGTTCAGTTTTGGTCAACTTGCTATCAGAAGGATGTTATTACACTGGAGAAAAGGTCATACAAAATTTAATGCGTGCATTGTACCTTTAAGAGAGAGAAAATGCTGTTCTGAACCAAGAGCTTAGAAGAGTCCATGCAAATGATGAGATGGCAGCCTAGCGTGTACAGGAAAATTGAAAAAATATAACATTTTGCTGTGAAATGTATACCTAAGTTTTGGTTTCTGCTTTGAATTGAATTTAACCAATCAGTTTAAATTATGCCCTACGATGCTAAAATTCAATCGAGGTTGAATTTATTGTTTTGTCAACGTTGAACCAATGAGATGATGCTATGTTGGCGGGTATAAAAATGCGGACATTTTGAAAATTGGTCGGAGAGCAAATGCCACAGAGAGAGAAACTCGTGGAGAGCTAATTGCCCGTCTGACATCCTGCTCTCAAAGAAATTTGATAACCATCTCTGTCATAGTTACATTTTTAGGTGAAACTTACTCGCAGTAAAAAGAAAGAATCCAATCCAAGTAAATCAGTAGTAGGAGGAGTGAAGACATTGAAGAAGACATGACTGTGGTTTTGAAACTGAGATGATGTCATTGTAGTAAGTGTCTCATTGGAACACCATATTGTTACAGAGTTGGAGGCAGATAATAAACAGCGAAGAGAAATGAGTGGTTACAGTGAATAGTCACTGTTTAGTGTTCACTCGTAGAGTTAAAATAAATTGATGTTATTTTCTTGAAATACTGAAATTTGGGAATTCTCTGTCACCCATATATTACTCGATTAAGAAACAAGGCAGGGCGAGTTTTTCTTGGTGTTAGCTTTAAGTAACCGAAAGATCCACCTCCCTGTCATAATAATTTGAGCCCTCGGTTCCAAGATTTGGACAGGGTTACACAGCTCCAGTTAGGGATTTGGACAGATTTGAACCGATTTGGGGTACAAAAGATTCCAGCAGACTTAAATACTTGCCTATTAGTATGCACTATCTTTAAATAAAACTTAGGTGAGAAAGTTTGTTTAATTTATTTGTGGTTGGTTCAGTCAAAAGTGAGGGAAATGGCTCTTAATATCGTTAATGAGTTTCTGGGGTTTGAAGATGTTTCCCAAATTTGCCAAGGAAATTTGAAAAGTCAGAGGAAGGACACACTTATAGATTTAGCAAATGGGTTAGAATTGTGTTTAACTATGGTCAAAAGAAAAGCTGAAATTGAAATGGAGTCGGTCAAGCAATGAAATGGATTAGAGAAACAGACAAATGCAGTAGAGTTAGAAAAACTTAAGTTGCAATTGATGCAAATTGAGTTAGAAAGTAAAGAAAAGGATAGAAGAGACATGTTAGAAGAAAAAAGAACGAGAGAGAAGGTTCTCAGTTGAGTAAAGAAAAAAGACAGAGAGAGAAGAAAGAGAAAAAGGAGAGAGAGATTTTGAACTTCAGAAGTTGCCAAGGAGTCATGAAAGACAAGTTTTCGAGATGGAAATGAATAGAGAAGGTACTGTTGTTTACAAATAGATTAAAACATTGCCACACTTTGATGAGAAAGACGTCGAAGCATTCTTTAGTCATTTTTTAAAAATTGGCGAGACAGATGGAGTGGCCAGAGAACTTGTGGGTAATGCGAGTTCAGACTAAGCTGGTCGGCGGGGCTTGTGAGGTATTTGCAGCGCTGACAGATTATGAAGATGTCAAACAGGCTATTTTGAGTGAATATGAATTTATACCAGAAGCATATTGACAGTGTTTCAGAAATATAAGGAAGGAACCAAGCCAGATTTATGTTGAGTTCGAAAAAATTAAGCATAGCAATTCTTAAAGATGTGTGTGGGCCTTAAGAATAGACAACATATGAGGTGCTAAAACAGATAATTCTGCAGGAACAGTTTAAAAACTGACTTCCAGAGATGATCCGAACTTAGGTGGATGAACAGAAAGTTCCAAAAGTGTGAAGAGTGGCAGAGATAGCACATGAATATGCATTTGTGCATATGGTAAAATTTAGTTTCCGACAGGACTTTTATCCTGTGAGAATGAGAAGTTGGGAGAAGAGTCGATCATACACTACAAATAAATCAGTAGTTATTTGAGACAGCTTACCGCAGGGTAAAAACGGAAACCGAGAGGGCGAAAAGGAAGTGAAAGGCCTCAGGTGTTTTCACTGTACTGAAGTGGGACACATAAAATTGCAGTGCTGATGGTTTAAGAAGGGCAGTGGGAAAGCTGATTTCATTGCTAGAAGTTTGGAACGTAAGATCACAATACTGGTCGTTGAAGAAAAGTAATGTGAGAAAAGATGTTGTTACAGAGGCTAAACCAGTGGGATTAGTCAAAATCGGAAAGAAAATGCCAAGCAAAGTTGAGGAGCTTCGGGAGAGTGCACAGCCCAGACAGGGGCTAGGTATTGAGTTCGTTTCAGATCTCTATAAAGACTTCATCTCTGTGGGTAAGGTTTTCTCAGGAAGAACAGGAGGAGAAGAGAAGAAAATTACAATTTTGACAGGTACGGAGTGAATCAGTCTCTAATGGGAAGAGATGAAGGTATTTGCACTCTTTCTAACGTGTTGCCCGAGAGGGTGGTAATTTGTGCAATAGATGTACAGAAATGTAGCGTTCCCCTGTGTAAGATCAGTTTGGAGAGCTAAATCAAGACTAGGGAAGTAACATTAGGAGTGATTGACAGAGTGTCAATTCCAGGAATACAGTTTGTTCTTGGGAACGATGTAGCAGGATCCAATGTGGGAGTGACAACCCTTGTCGTGGTGAAACCAAAGGAAAGGCAGTGAATTGAGAAGTTAAAAGGCAAATACCCCTGGAATCTTTCCAGATTGTGTAGTAACAAGATCCCACCGTCATAAGTAACAGCAAGAAGGAAAAACTAAAGGAAAAGACAAATGAGTCGACGTTCAGGTAGTTGACACCCTGTTTGATGTAATGGTGCAGGAAAGCCCTGAATCGGTAGAGGTTTAGACAGGGGCATTTTGTCCTGAAAGGCTAATGGACTTTCAACCGAAAGACAAGACAATAAAATATACATTTAGAGTCATAGTCATAGAGATGCACAGCACGGAATCAGACCCTTCAGTCTAAACCGTCCATAGTGACCAGATATCCCAATCCAATCTAGTCCCATACGCCAGCACCCAGCCCATATCCCTCCAAATCCTTCCTATTCAAATACCCATCCAAATGTCTGTTAAATGTTCCAATTGAGTTAGCCTCCACCACTTCCTCTGGTAGCTCATTCCATGCACGTACTACCTTCTACGTGAAAAAGCCTCATTCCATGCACGTACTACCTTCTACGTGAAAAAGCTGCCCCTTAGGTCTCTTTTATATCTTTCCCCTCTCACCCTAAACCTATGCCCTCTAGTTCTGGACTCCCCCATCCCAGGGAAAGGACTTTGTCTATTTATCCTATTCATGCCCCTCCTAATTTTGTTATCCTCTGTAAGGTCACCCCTCAGCCTCTGACGCTCCAGGTAAAACAGCCCCAGCCTGTTCAGCCTCGCCCTATAGCTCAAATCCTCCAACCCTGGCAACATTCTTGTAAATCATTTCTGAACCCTTTCAAGTTTCACAACATCTTTCCGATAGGAAGAAGACCGGAATTCCACGCAATATTCCAACAGTGGTCTAACCAATGTCTTATACAGCCGCAACATGACCTCCGAACTCCTGTATTCAATACTCTGACCGATAAAGGAAAGCATGCCAAAGACCTTCTTCACTACCTTATCTACCTGCGACTCCACTTTCAAGGAGCTATGCACCTGCACTCCAAGGTCTCTTTGTTCAGCAACACTCCCTAGGACCTTACCATTAAGTGTATAGGTCATGCTAAGATTTGCTTTTCCAAAATGCAGCACCTCACATTTATCTAAATTAAATTTCATCTGCCACTCCTCAGTCCTTTGGCCCATCCGATCAAGATTCCATTGTACTCTGACATAACCCTCTTCGCTGTTCACTACACCTCCAATTTTGATGTCATCTGCAAACTTACTAACTGTACCTCTCATGCTCAGATCCAAATCATTTACATAAATGACGAAAAGAAGTGGACCCAGCACCGATTCTTGTGGCACTCCACTGATCAAAGGCCTCTAGTCTGAAAAACAACCCTCCACCACCACCCTCTGCCTACTACCTTTAAGCCAGTTCTGTACCTAAATGGCTAGTTCTCCCTTTGTTCCGTGAGAACTCAATCTACTTTGTGAGACATGATTTTCCATACACAAAACCATGTTGACTATCCCTAATCGGTCCTTGCCTTTCCAAATACATGTACATCCTGTTCCTCAGGATTCCCTCCAACAACTTGCCCACCACCGGTGTCAGGCTGACTGGTCTATAGTTCCCTGGCTTGCCCTTATCACCCTTCTTAAACAGTGGCACCACACAGTCAACTTCCAGTGTACTGGCACCTCACCTGTGACTATCGATGATACAAATATCTCACAAAGAGAATCGGAATGTGCTCTGGAGAGTAATCATCTTAAAGATAGAATCTTAAGATGAAAATTGAAATCACAGGAGAAATGTGTGGAAGTGCACCAGGTTATGTTACTGGTAGCATAGAGACAGGAAGTTTTATGGACAGCACATGAAATACTATTAGTAGGTCACCTAGGTGTGAGGAACACTCAGGCTAAGGTACAAAAATATTTTGATTTGCCTGGGTTGCACAAGGATGGAGATAGATTTTGCCATACCATGTCATATGTGCCAACTGGTAGATTAGCCACAGGCAGTAATAAAACCAGCATCTTTGTTGCCAAAGAATCTTTCATGTGGGATATGATTGATTCTGTAGTTCCCTTCCCTAAAACTAAAATTGGGAACCAATATTTGCTCACCTTAATGGATGCATCTACCAGATTTCTGGAGGCAATCCCCTTACGGAGTATTAAAGTAAAAAGTGTGGTGGAGGAAATAATGGCTTCCTTACCCGGTATGGGCTACCCAGAGATAATCAGTCAGATGAATGGTTTAATTTTACGGCTAAGTTCTTTAAGGAAGTCATGTATAGCTTAGGTATGCAGCACTTTAAAACAAGTGCATACCATACTGAACCGAGGGAAATTTGGAAAGATGGCATCACACACTGAAGACCATGTTAGGAGCATACTATTAGGATTAAACTATTGATTGGAATAAAGGTATCACATTCATATTGTTTTCCATGAGAGATGCCCCAAATGAATCTACTCAGTATGCTTCCTTTTAGCTAATATTCGGACATGAAGTGAAAGAGCCTTTGAAATGAATTAAAGAAAAATTGTAGCACCAAAGTCGGAGATGTCGCTCTTGGATTATGTTTGAGGTGATGGAGAGATTAAATGGGTAGGTGAGTTAGCTGAACAGCAACCGAAGAGGGCCCAGCATAGCGTGAAGCAGGTGGCAGATAGAAACTCTAAAAATCAGATGTTTTCCTGTGGGGATGACATATCAGTGCTGTTACCAGTGGTATGAGATCCCTTCAAAGGCGGGTTTGGTGGACCCTAACAAATTGATTTAAAAGAATGAGTCAGGTAAATTATTTGATAAAGATGATATATCGGAAAAAAAGACTTTATTGGATATTTCATGTGAATATGTCGAAATCTTATTATAATAGACACACAGAACTGGAGAAACGTGTGTTAGTTATTGTGCTGCAGCGTGAGGAATCAAATCCAGATGTCGTGGATTTTGATGTGCCTCAAAATACGTTAAGTAATGAGGAGGTCCTTGGGGAATGGGGTAAGTAAGCGACCTAACCTGATGAGACTTGACAATTTTCTGTGGAGAATCAGAGTGTCTACGCCGTGACAAAATTGGACTTCTATCCAACACCAAGGCTGGAGGACTATATAGAGAAAGTTGGTCAAGTCACTAACAACACAGAGTTGAATTTACTGCGTGGTTATTGGCAGGTACGTTTATCAGAGAATGCTAAAGAAGCTTTTGTTACCCCAAATGGGCTATATCAATTCAAAGTGATCTCCTTTGGAACGAAGAACGTACCAGCCACATTCCAAAGACCCATGAACAGAGTTGTGGCTGAATTAACACATTGTGCAGTTTATGTGGATGATGTAATGATTTTTAACGAATCACTGTGTGAAGTTCTGGTCGCCTCACTTTAGGAAAGATGTGGAAGCTTTGGAGAGGGTGCAGAGAAGATTTACCAGGATGTTGCCTGGAATGGAGAATAGGTCGTACGAGGATAGGTTAAGAGTGCTAGGCCTTTTCTCGTTGGAACGGGGAAGGATGAGGGGTGACTTGACAGAGGTTTATAAGATGATCAGAGGAATAGATAGAGTAGACAGACAGAAACTTTTTCCCCGGGTACAACAGAGTGTTACAAGGGGACATAAATTTAAGGTGAAGGGTGGAAGGTATAGGGGAGATGTCAGGGGTAGATTCTTTACCCAGAGTGGATATGTACATGGATGGATGCTTAAACTAGGACAAATGTTCGGCACAACATCGTGGGCCGAAGGGCCTGTTCTGTGCTGTATTGTTCTATGTTCTATGTTCTATAGTAAGATCGCATGGTACAGTTGGCAGAGCAATTGGTTGTTGACAACAATTCTAATGTAACCAAACAGTTTGAATTATGTCCCAGGATAGTAAAACCCAGTCGAGTTTGAATCTATTGCTTTGCCAAAATCAAAACAATGAGACGATTCGATGTTTGAAGGTATAAGATACGGATATTTTGAAAATTGATTAGAGCAACTGCCGTAGAGAGAGAATCTCATGGAGAGCTCGGTGCTTATGTAACAGCTTGCTGTCAAAGAAATTAGAAAACACTCTCTGTCAAAAGTACCCTTTCATGTGTAACATACAGTAAAAGGAAAGAAGACAACTCAGGGAAATCAGCAGCAGGTAGAATGAAGACACAGAAGAAGTCGGCGACTATGTGGCTTTGATATTAAGTTAATGTAACTATGGTATTGCAACAGTATGCTCTCATAGAGTTGGAGACAGATAGTAAGCAGTTAAGAGAAAGGGGACTTAGAGTTGTGATTAGTTGTTGTATAATGTTCACTTTTAGAGTTAGAAATGAATTGAATTATGTTCTTCAAATAGTGGGATTTGGGAATTCTCTGTCACTCATATTTTAACAGGTTACGAAGCCAGTAGAGTGTTTTTGGGTGTTTGGTTAAATTAACAGAGGGGTTCACCTCCATATCCTTTCAGAATGCAGAAGAAATTTGAAAGAATATTGCCACGGATCAAGGGTCTGAAGTTTCGGGAGAGATTGGGCAAGCTAGAACTTTTTCGTTTTGAGCATGGGAGACTGTGGGAGGATTTTCTCAGAGTTTATAAGATCATGAGATGCATGGACAGGGTGAATGCACTCAGTCTTTTTCCCAGGATTGGAAAATCGAGGACTAGAGTGCACCAGCTTAAAGTTAGAGGGGTAAAAATAAACGTAAATCTGAGGGATAACATGTTCACACAGAGGGTGATACGCATACGTGGTGTGCTCCCAGTGGAGGTGGTTGAGGAGGGTATATTAACAGCATTTAAAAAGCATTTGGACAAATACATGAATGGGAAATGTTTAGAAGGATACAGATGAAGTGCAGAAAAATGGAGTCTGCGTGGATGGACATTTTGGTCGACATGTACCACTATTGGTCAAAGAGCCTGTCTCCATGCTATGACTCTCTGACCAATTCCTGATGGAAATTATCCCTTTACTCATGTTTGTCTGTCTTTCCCAAACTATTTCGAAGTTAAAATTCTCCAATAATGTTATGGCTGCACTACAAAATTACATAATTTCTCTAGTTATGTAGGTTAGCACTTCAGAGATGCTACCACTCATTCAAATTCGACCTCTCCAAAGTGAATACTAAGCATTTATCCAGGTTGAACTCCAGCTGTCACTTTTCAGCCCAGCTCTGCATCCTGCCAACGTCTTGATGTATCCTGCAACAACCCTCGACAATATGTACAACACCACCGACATTTGTGTCATCCGCAAACTTACTAACCCACCCTTCCAGTTCTTCATCCAAGTCATTTATAAAAAAAATTACAAACAGCAGAGACGCAGGAACAGATCCCTGCGGGACACCCCTGGTCACTGACCTCCAGACGGAATACTTTCCATCCAGTACCACTCGCCGTCTTCTTTCGGCCAACCAATTCTTTCAAATGAGTCTCCAAGTCATTTGCTATTTTCCTTGCACGTCCTGTAAACAGATAACCTGATATATTTACTTGTCAAGCACGACTACCCTGCAGCAATTATATCATAATCACCAAATTAAATTTGTACCTGCAGCTCACAATATTTATTCCTTACGTTGAAACTCTATTCAGCTCTTATTCTGTTGTCCAGTTTAATCAACACATTCTTTTTGGTAAATTTGCCATTACCTGACATGCTTGCAGTAATGTTGCTGACTGTTTCTCTGTTTTCAGTCACGTTATTTGACTTGTTTCGACTCTCCCCAACCCCATCCCGATTTTCTCCTGCCGATAGCTCACGAAATGGAGCCCTTTTATCCCGTACCATTTCTTTAGCCACGTGATTGCTTCCATAATTTTCGAACGCTTATCCCTACTTGCGCTACATTAAATATTATTTGAAGTAGATTTTTGATCCAATTCTTCAGCTCCTCTCTGAATTTGGTTTAGGTCACTGCGTAAATACACGTGTTTGCGCAGGTGCTCAAAAGTAGGAGCATAAAGCTGGTGAAGTCTGCAATTAGCATGGGGTCATTCCAACCTGATGAAAAATAATCGTAATTTCTCAGTTGATATACGAAGAAATATATGACATATGTTAGCCATAAGATTAAGAAATTTCCAGAAACAGCAAAGAGTAAGATGATGGATTTCCTTTGCTTCTCTATCTCTGGATCATTTTGATCCACATCATTCTTACTCTGTCTCAACCTCCTGCGGATTCTACCAGATGTTGAAATGCGCCGCACGGTCAGAACATTAAACAGCATGATCAGGAGTGTTGGAAGCAGAGGGGTTAAAGAGCGGTCAATCCAGCTAAATACGATCCACGTAGCTTCAGTGTAAAATTCCAGTTTAAAAGTGCAACCCCAATTAACATTGTTGATTGTAATGAACGATCCAAAGGCAAAGCAGAAAGGAATGTTTTTGGAAAAGATTAACAGACAGATTGTTGCGATATTCACAGCTGCAGTTTTCGTAGTGCAATATTTTCTCCTCAGCGTCTGGCAGGAAATGTTAAGAAAACGATCAAAAGTGAAAACGACTGTTAACCAGACTGAAATGTCAGTGGCTGTACGAGCTAGCGTGTAGTTAACAGAACAAACAGGGGTGAGGGATAAAAAGGTAGTCGGGAAATAATAATCACTTATCCGTGAAAATATCACATCAGTGATAAGAACCAGCAAATCCGCAGATGCCATTGCTACCAAGGAGAGAGAGACACCTCTGGAGAGACCACATTTCCCCCTGGACAGAATCACAATGGTCATCACGTTAGCTGTAAAACGAGAACAAACAGAAAACATGAGTCACACGTGAAATTATATTTTAAAAACTGACGAGTTTTGCAGTATTTTGCTGTGAGCTATAATTCAGTTGTGTAGTTGAAGGTGTCATGTGACTATGTCAATAACTGAAAATGGATGCAATTGAATGGATATTAACATAACATTGAAATGTAGCGTATGAAATAAAGAATTTGAAATAAGTAGTTTCACTGAAGAGCATAGAATGGTCCAAATAGGATTCTTTAGGGAAAAAAAAACATTGTTGGAGCAACTCCTGTTCAGATGGAACTGAAATGTGCGAACAGGAAATTACTGACCACTTATCTCTATGAAGAGAAGTGAATTTAAAGGTAATGAGCGACAAACAATTACGAGAAGCAAGTAAATAATTCTAAGAAATGTGAAGCAATTTAATGGACTGAAACAACTGAGTCTATAAGTGGTTGTGAGACTCCGTTGTAAATACTCTACATGACCAACAGAGGACATGGCAAAATGACTACGATTGGACCATGACCACAAAAAGCAATGGAGACTTGTTGAGGAAAACGCGTCGAAGTTGTCAGTTTTTGTTCAAAGACCAGTGGTTACTACTATAGTCTGGAGAAGAGCAGCCGTAACACAATATAATAATTATATTCTATCCCCAGACCTGGTGCAGAAAACCATGAAAAACAGCCCATTGCAACAATTTGCTTGTAGATCAGGGGCGGATGGGGCGGATGGGGCCACAGTGGTTAGCACTGCTGCCTCACAGTGTCAGAGACCCGGGTTCAATTCCCGCCTCAGGCAACTGTCTGTGTGGAGTTTGCACATTCTCCTCGTGTCTGCGTGGGTTTCCTCCGGGTGCTCTGGTTTCCTCCCACAGTCCAAAGATGTGCCCGTTGGGTGAATTCGCCATGCCAAATTGCCCGTAGTGTTAAGTGAAGGGGTAAATGTAGGCGAATGGGTCTGATGGGTTGCTCTTCGTAGAGTCGGTATGGATTTATTGGGCAAAAGGACCTGTTTCCAGACTGTAAGTAATCGGATCTAGATATTATTACTTTTCAGTTTTAATTCTTAATTTGGGGATTAGCTCCTCATCTGACTGTGCAGGCTCCCCTTCGTCAACTTTACTGTGTTGTTAGTCCCTACTTGGCAGATTCCAGTCCCCGCCTCCCGCCACACCACCAAAACCATACTGTATGTTCCTACCTAGCTCTGATCAGACGCACTGAAATGGGACATTACGCTGAAGTTACCATGAGTCGATAGGATATAGGTACCGCGCAGCTGAACCTCTTGTTATGATACCCAATCTTTGAATGAATGTGGCAGAATGTTAAGCACAGCGGGCGATTTACTGGAGTTTTACATTTCAAGCATGTGTTCAAAAATAATCTGGCCATCTTTTTAACATATGATGATAAAGGACCTTTCCACTGAATTTGAAATTTCGGTTTCACGGCAGAGCTGAGAACTTTGGGAGCTCGAGACAACCTGGGTTAAAATTCATTGGTTTCAAAGAGTGGACTTTGTCATATTCCATATCAATTTGATAGAAAAAAGAATCACGCCGTTAAAGTTTACAGGTCGGTGTGATGGAAGTGTTTAGCATTCCTGAGCAGAGGAAGACACTGCTAGGATCAGATGTACAACCAGGAACGAGACAGCAGAGGTGAACGTTTTAATAGGCAACATTTGCAACAGAAAGCAGCATTCAGAGAGAATCGGGAAACAGTGGAGTTCAGATCACGGGTCACTGGTTGGGCAAAATCTGCGGACAGATACAAAGTCGGTCAAACGGATGGATGGGGTGGAGATAGATTATGAAGGAAAAAATCCTCGAGTTAAAAGGTTAGGAAGATAAATTAAATTGATGTTACTGGCAACATGTATCGACCGAGTGGTCAGAAAAGTTTCTGGTTTCAACCTAAAATCATGAAATCCAACAAAACCTGCAGCCGCGAAGTTTAAAGGAATGAGAATTCGCCACCGAGTTGTTGAATGAGATGATGTTCTGTGCAAAATCCGGACGGTGAAAGCAGAACCGGGGGACAAAGCCTGGAATATTTTCTAGGCCGGCGCAGCATTGTCCCAGTACCAGGACCAGCTGGTCTCCCATGTTTCGCTGCAGAACGGGAGACAGGGAACAGACACTAACTGCCATCTAGCGGCTGAAGAGAACAGAATTCCAACAGAGCTCGACAAGAGGTGACGGCTGCTGACAGTTAATTACTTCACTGCATCAAAGGCGGCGACCTCATGAAATTATTGCTAATCTGTCGATCCCGGAAACTCAGCTAAGTGTTCTGGGGGAGCCCCGTTTGAATCAAACCGTGAAGTTTGAACATACTGATAACCACGAAATCTTTGTTAGAAAAAAAAGAACAATCGAATTATGTTCAGAGATGGAAATCTGCTTACATGCAACTCCATACCTACGATAATGTGTTTAACTCTCAGCTGCCCTTCGAAATCGCCGAGCAAGCCCCTCTATTGTGTCAATCGCTAAGAAGTCTCAACAAAGAAATAACATTGGGCGGACGAGCATGGAACCTGAACAAGAGACAAAATGCAGATTCTGAAATAAAAATAATCCAATTTGCAAACTTGAAAACGAGCAAGTAACCTGTTGTCTGTGTCGGAGAGTTAAAGGAATATTTGAAAACAACTAAGGCACTATCGATCACCCAGGACAGAGGTTGAGAAACACGCTGGATTTTTGGTTTGATATTGATGCAAGATCAGCACACTTTGAAAAGGGACGTGTGAGAGATAAGATCAGAAACACCGTTCTCCAGGAGTTATATAGTCGGAAAGGTTTGCAGTTAAAAAACAAACCGAAATGTGTGATTTTGACACTTTCCAAAAAAACCTGACATTCTTTGAAAACTGCAAACGTCATTCACATAAATTCCACACAAATAAAAGTATGACAGATTTGAAACAGAATCGCCAGAGATATACTTGATTGGCTGCTCTGCGGTGGAGATTCCAGTTTCTGATGAGTTTATTGTTCTCTATTATTATTCATTGCTTTAGTTCTGATCTCTTCAGTGAAATGGCAGCAGACCAGGATTGGGAATATAAATAGAATGAGTCCACCAATTAGTCATGCAGCCTGACCTCTTTCTCCGCGTTTTATTCAGATTTCCCAAAAGGACATCTCAGCTCCATTTCACTCAACGCTGCCCTTATTCTTTGATACCTTCAACCTACAAAATGCCTTCTTAACAATCCTGAAATCTCCCTAATGAGCCCCAGTCTTTTTGACTTTATCCGTCCCTCTTCGTGTGAAAACGTGTGCCCTGATTGCCTTCGTAGACTCGCAGAAATGTTAAAGAACTAGGATGAGATCGTTCAGCCCATCGCCTCTCAGAATAAGTAACCGAGTTGATGCGATTCTCCACCTTTCTCCTGATAAACCAGCGCAATGTCCGGGTGACAGTAGAGCATGTTGCTTCCAAAGTCATCGTGTGTTATGTCATGCCATCATTAGTGGCTGACAGAAAAGGTAAGCATTCGAAAGCTGGCATAGCTGTTTGCGGCTCGAGAATGATATATCTTGGCGTCTCGTTGACCAGGTGTGGTGTCGTGTCTCGTCAGTATGGCTCAACAAAGTTTGAGCATATATCTGCTCAGGGTGAGAAATCGTGAGGCCGACAGGTGGGTAGTTTTTTTTCTCAGTGCTGGAAGTATTCATTTTCAGCTTCAAAACAACAGTAGTTCTGGGGCTTTCGAGTAGGTTATAGAATCATAGAGATATACAGCACAGAAACAGGTCCTTGGTCCAACTGACCCATGTCAACCACATACCCTGCATAAATCTAGTCCCATTTGCCAAATTTGGCCCATATCTCTCTCACCCCTTTAGTTCACACACCCATCAAAATGCTTTTTAAAAGCTATGCTCATTCCGCACAATCACACACTCTATGTGTCGAATTTGCCCTTGGGTCCCTTTTATGTTTTCCCCCTCTCATCTTAAATCTATGCCCTCAACTTTTGGACTCACATACACCAGGGGAAAAACTTTGCCTATTTACCCTATTCATACCCTCATGGTTTTATAAACCTCAATAAGGTCATCCCTCAGCCTCCATGACTCTCACTGACAATGTAGGTAGGAATAGGGGTGGGGTGGGGCAGATAGGTCAGTGATAGGTTCTTTTGGAATACTGTGTAATTCTGGTCATCCTGCTATAGGAAGGACGATAATTAACTGGAAAGGGTGCAAAAAAGATTAACACGTATCGTACTGTAATTGGAGGGCTTGTGTGATAAAGTGAGGCTGAACAGGTTGTTTTTTGTTTTCGGAGCGTCGTATGCTAAGAGGTGACCTTTTGCATCTTTAAAACAGCTTGAAAAACAGATATCGTAAATGGCCGTGGCATTTTTCCCACGATAGCGGAATCTAATAATCGTTGGCATAGCTTTCAAGTGAGGGGAGAAATTTAAAACGGACCTGGGGAGCAACTTTTTCACGTAAAGAGTGGAACCCGTATGGAATGAACTGCCAGTGGAAATGATAGAGGTAAATACCGTTGCAACATTTCAACGATATTATGACAGGGACACAAACAAATAAGTTTTAGAGGGAGATGGGCCAGATGGGACGAGTTCAGTTCTGAAAATCTGTTTGGCAAGAATGAGTTGGGCCAAAAGGGCTGTTTCTATGCTGTATGACCTTTTACTCCATGACTCGATGGTCCTGGATGGATCAGTGGGGTGTGTTGAGTTAAGTGTAGGTGCTGGGAACTGTACAGCTGCATCTGCATATGGTACAAGCATGTAAGGTGCCAGTTGGTTAGATTTCCAGGGTGCATGTTGGGTAGTGTGTCATGAGAGTCACATGCCACTGATATGGTGTTACTGTTGGGTCTGTCAATTGAGATGGCATCAGGTCCCAGGAGGAGAGCTGCTGTCAGGTCCAGTGGGATCAGGGACAGGATGGAAGGTGCAGCGTGTACAGTCCATAAACAGAGGGTTTGCTGTTTGATGAATTGCATTAAACCAGATCAGTTCTAGGCTTTTCAAGCTGATGTGGCGAGTCATTGCAAGGTGGTACTGGTTTGCTGAAGGTCTGCTGGTCAGGAATAGGTGATTCTCAAGACTTTGGTGGGCTTACCCACTACAGGGAGGTGCTCATAGGGAATTTGATGTCCGTTTACATAGTATTTCATACCACTAGCGACTTCTCAGATACTGATACAGTCCGTATCCAAACGCAGCAATATTTGGACAATATCCATTCTTTGGCTGAAAGCTGGCAAGTAACAACCATGCCACAAAAATATGTAACAGTCATCTCCAGCATGACAGAATCGAATGCCACAAAACTAGTCCTTTTTTAAAAAAATAGCTGTTCCTTGGCTCAAGAATGCTCTATCCTTGACTTTTTTAAGAGGGGAAATAAATCGGGCTGGGTTCCGACCAGACTGGTTTGGTACAGAGACGAGAAGGATTTTGAGAGGCCCTTAGTTTATATGCAAACAGAAGAGATTTCAGGCCAAAGCGGTCATGTTTTGGAAGTGACCTGTAGAATGAAAGAGGAGTGGTCAGCTCTTTAGCTGAGCGGTTTAGTCCAGAACTGGTTGGGAACTCAACAGTGAGCTGTGTGGAAACTCTCTGTTCTGCACTTCTAATTTCAACCTGTAAGCATCTGACCCTTTCTTGCACTGTGTTTTAAAGGGGATTTGCTTATTGGGACTGTTCTGTATATTCGGAACAGCATACTTAAGTCTAGTTTGGATAGACTGAGTTCTGCAGGGGTTCTTCATTCTGTTCTTCGTGTTTCATTGTGTAATTTTGTGAATAAAGTTTTGTCTGTATTAAACCTGGTCGTCAAACCCGCTGACTTAATCTGGGTAATTTTGCACAGTACAATTACCGAAAGAAATTGCAAAGTTATGGACTGGGCTGCCTACTTAAGAATGTTTCGAGTGGTCTGGCCTAATCCATAACACGAACCATTGTCTCTAGACATTTTATGACAGTAATCACTCAATACTTCTGATCACTGTACTGGGAGCCACCATTGATTAGATCTGCAATATTAATTCTATAGCCACAAGAGCAGATTTGAAACTGGGCATCCTGAGATGAGGAACTCACTGCCTGATTCTCAAGGCCGCTGTACTATTTGATAGTCTCAGTTCTGAAGTTTGGTGAAATGCTGTTCAGTTTCCTGAATGACTGCAGGTCTAACAATATGCAAGAATCTTGATACTGGGCCATTCACTTGTACCACATCTACAACCATCCACTCCATCTACCACCAATGCTGAACAGCAGCAGAATTTTGCATCATTTACAAGATGCACTGCAGAAATTCAGGAAGTCGCCTTAACTGCTTCTGTGCTTTGTACACTGTAGCTAGTTTGTGCTATAAAACCAGTTTATTGAAGCACTCTCATTGGCAAGGCATTCAGAAGTGCGTGGAATTTGGTTTGCAATTCAACTCAATTTTACTCACAAAATATTTCTTCCTATTTCGTCCTAATTTGAGAATTTCCCAATTTTCCAAAATATTACTCTTCATCTAGCCTTTTCCAGGAAGGATATTAACTGCAATGATCCATATAGCTGAGATGATTAATTACCAATGTTTTCTGTTGCCTCGGACTGTTGGGAGCTTCATCATTTAGTTTGTCCAATTTTCTGTCAGATCCAATTTCTCCAATTTTGCGGCCGTGATCATTGGATGTCACAGTATCTCTCACGCATTCCAGGACTGATATGTGGAAGGAAAGGAACAACATGTCTCGTTCTTTCTAAACTACTCACCACACCGATTTGGAAATATCTTGCCATTCCTTCAGTGTTGCTCTGTCAAAATTCTGGAAATCTCTCTCTCGTACGTTTATCTAAAATATTTACACTGCGGTGTTTCTTGGCATGAGTCTTGATATTTTTTGTGAAGGTATGTAATAATGAACTCCGTTAGTAAAACATAACTTTGTTTATTATCGTGAGGGTTTATGCCTGGACAGAGACATGATTAAATCACGAACTTAATAAAATCTAGAATGAGCAAGCTTTGGAAAAAAAAAGTATGTTCAATAGCTTTTGTTGGAAGTATACTTTACTGAAGTCAAATCCAAGTCTCCTCTGTCGTGAAAAAGTAGATTTATTGTCGCACTGAGCAAATTACGCACCCTCCAGTGGAACCTCTCGATCAGAGATGGAAACTTCCGTTTAGGAAAGCTTACAAAAACTATCCTTAGACACGTTGAGTCTGAGCCAGTGAAAATCAACCAAGGAACTGAAGGCTCAGATTGGCGATATTATCAGTCACCATGCGGAAAAGCCAGATATGCTGAACGATTATTTCGCTTCAGTATCGACAGCAGGAATTGAGGAAAACTTGCAGAAATAAACAGCGGATCAGGCACAGGAACTCAACACGATTAGGTGAAATAATAATCAATAATAGGGAAATTAATGAAACTGAAGAGTGACAAAACTCGTGGACCTAATGGTCTCTTGCACACGAGTTAAAGGAGGTGGGACAGTACGTTGTCGATGCACCGACCATTATCTTTCAGAGTTCTCTGGAGTCCAGCGTTGTATCTCTGGATTGAAAGTTTTCTCATGTCACTCAGCTCTTTAAGAACGGTGACAGAGCAAAACCAGTGAATTACAGAGCAACTAACTGACATCTGTGGTTGAGCAATTGTTGGAGTTGGCATTCACGGTAACCTTCACCTTGAACATTTTCATGTCATTGGAGAAAGTTGACGTTTATTCAAGAATTGTGTGCCAATCCTGGCAAACCCCATAGACTTTTTGAAAGAGTTGACAACTTTGGTGGATAGAGGTAAATCGATTTATATGGACTGTCAAAGGCTTCCAATAAATTCTCCCACTAGAGACTGAGGTAAAAGCTTCAGAATTGAGGAGAAGTACCTTACATGGGTAAGAAATTGAGTGGCGGGGAAGAAAGAGTTGGAATATGGGTTAGGACTCGAATTGGAAGGACGTGACTGATTGTGTGCAGCAGACGCAACTTGGATAATGGCATAAAAATCAAGTACTCAATTTGGTTGACGACACAAAATTGGGCAGCAATGCAGACAGTGGTGACGCCTGTGAAAAAATTACAACAGAATATTGACAGATTATGTGAATGGGCAAAGCCGCAGCAGATGGATTTTAAAATAAGTTTGTAGTTAGCCATTTATGACCGAAAAGGCAAATGTTTAATGAGATTTTGTGGTTCAGGTGCAATGCTTTTTAAAATGGCGCGAATAGAATCAAATAAAGAAGGCCAGTTGGATGCTCGCCTTCATCGCTAAATGAGTGGAGGATAAGGATGCTGACATTATGCTGCCATTACACAAAACCCTAGCCAGACCTCCACTTAGAATACTGTGAGCAGATCATGGAAACCCACCTTATGAAAGATGTTTTGGCCCTGGGGAGAGTCCAACGCAGCTTTACAAGGATGATTCCTGGACTTCAGGTGTTAGGTTATGATGAGAGTTCAAAGAATTAGGTCTTTATTATCTGGAATATATCACGTGAAAGGGTGATTTACTGGAGGACTTCAGGATCTTAAACAGGAAAGTTAGATAAAGCAGACTATTACCACTGTTAGAAAATTCTAATACGAGATGCCATCATCTAAAATTAAGAACAGGCCAATCAGGAGAGATGTCAGAAGGCACTTCTCCACGTAAAGAGTAGGGGAGATTTGATCATCTCTTCCTCAAATGGCAGTCGATATTATCTTAATTATAAAATTTACATCTGAGATACTGACTTTTTTTATAAAGTAAAAGGGTATCAAGAGACATGGCCCAAGTCAGGAAAATGGAGTTACGCCTGAGACTGACCATGATCTTATTGAATGATGGGACTGAGTGGCTAACTACCGTTCTATGCTCCTATATCCATATGTTATTCATGAGCTGCTTCATTCTCTGTAGGTACTAAAAACCAAGTAAGGACACAGTGATTGAATGATCTGGTATTATATAAGTTTTGTGTTTTTTACATCCAAACGAACGGTCAGGCAGTCAGAATATTCTGAACAAAAACATGTTTATGATGCAACATGAGAAGATCTTCTGAGAGATCTGTTGACTTGATATTATTTGATGAACTGTTTGACTGGAGCTGTGTGTTGGATATTGATTGTGTTTATTTGGAAGCATTTCCCTCTGATTTCCGGGCTAAGTATTGTTGATGGCTCATTCCGGAACATGAGAACGTGAGATGTCATCATCTGGGAGGAGCAGAGTGCCTGAGGATTCTTATTGATTTCCTGTTGTTCAGTTTTGCGTGTCCTGGAAGTTGGTTATTGTCCTGTGGATTGTGAATGGCTATTTCTCTCTGAGTGATGAGATTCGGATGTTACCAGCCTTTGCACGCCACCCAATTTCTGTAACCTCCTCAGAACGAAAACCATGCATTTAAAGAGAGATGTTCTCTGCCAACAGATATCCCAAAATGCTTTCTAACCACTGAAATACTCATCCCCAATAAAATGTGTTCACTGCTTTAAATGGGTCACTTGCAGGTCTATATGCTCATAGCAAGATCACATTAGTAACAATGTGTTTATGAGCAGTTTTTCTTAAATTGTTGCTGACTGAGGGAGCAATGTGCTCTGGAATCCATGGATTTCTGATCCTCTTTAAAACAATGCCAAGGATCTTTTACATCCACCTCATTAACGGGCCTCTTTAATGCGCTTGCAAAAATCATGTTTTTTTTCCAGGACTAACCCATGTTTGTGTCTGATTCTATGAAGTATTCTCCTTTAGCAAATTTGGTTCTGATTGTCATTTGCCGATAATGGTCATGAACAATAGCATTCTGCACCGGAAAAAAATGTGAGATTCACTCACAGGAGGGAACAGTAACTCCTGTTGTTCCGTTTTCACCATACATAGACATCTCCATATGGATTTGGAACTGGGTCATCTATTTTATTTACCTGGCACTGTAGAAAATAGTCTAGGAATATCCTGTCCACATAAATCAGAGAAACTCGAATTCAAGCAATCACCACCCCATCAGTCTACTCCCGAGCATTAGAAAGTGATGTAAGGTATTGTGGACAGTGCTACTGACCAGCACTTTGTCCGCAATAAACTGCTCACTGGCTGTCAATGTGTGTTCAGTCGAGGCCATGTGCCTCCAGACCTCATTGCACCCGTGATTAGGATTTGGACAAAAGATTTGAAGACCAAAGGGGCAATGAAAGTGGCTGCTTCTGACATCAAGGCCACATTTGAGTGAACATAGAATTAAGGAGCATAGGAATTGGTGAAATCTCAGTCAGACCTCGCACACAGGAAGATTACTTTGGTTGTTTGAGGTTCGCCTTCTCATTCCCGCACATATCTACAGGAGGTCTTCAGGGTAATGCCAAAACTCACCGACTTCAGCTCTTCATCAACAATCTTCCATGGCTTATAATGTCAGAAGTGGAATGTTCATTGATGACTGCATTATTCTCAACACGGGCTGCAACGGTCCAAGGAGGCAGGTTATGATATCCTTTTCTCTGGGACAATCAGAGATGAGCAAGAAATGCTGGTGTAACCAGTGACGCTGTCATTTTGTGAAAGCATTTCTTTAAAATGGGAGAAAACGTCCGTGGACAAAGCTTTGGTTTTAATTCTAACCTGAGGTGAGGAAGTTGTATTGATTGTATTAGTTATTCTGGCGACGTACTTAGTGAAACATTTGGACAAGAGAGCAGATTGTTTAGAATTGGCTGCGGTCCTGAATTGTGTAAAAGTGAAGAGTCATAGAGGATTCCTCTTCATCACGGCGTAGTCTGTAAAGACATGGAATAAGCTTTCACATCTCCGTTGATATTGATGAGGATTTAACAACTAAATAACTGAACGAGTAAATTGCAGTGTGCAAATTACATGACATGACTTGAAAAAGAATGTGTTCAAACATGCACTGGACTGGTGATGTTTTAAAAACCTTTGAACTGAGGATAACTGTATACTGTTTTGAGCAGGTGCAGGAAAGAATGGAAAAGCAAGAATGTTTTCAAAAGTCGTGAAATGTTTCACTGTTGATGCCTAGAATCGAACTTATACAAGGAATACGGAAAGCAACCGTTTTGAGGAACACAACGGTGACTCTGTTTTCTTTCCACAGATGCTACCAACCCTGTTTGGAATTGTATTTTTTGTTTCAGATTTCCAGCGCCTGCAGTGCTTGATTTTATGTTATTATTGAAAGTTAGCGTGCAGGTAAAATGAGCAATGAAGAAGGTGTCCTTTACTGTAAAGGATTTGAACAGAAGAATAAAGGGCCGTTGTTATACTTGCGCCTGAACGATGTTGAGGCCACAGCTAGTGGTCCATGTGCAATTTTGATCTCTATGTTTAAGAAAGGGTGTCCTTACATTAGGGACACAATTGTTCCTGAGATGAAGGGATTATCTTGTGAAGGCAGGATAAGTAATTTGGCAAATGTTGACTGGAGTTTAGAAAAATGAGGCTGATCTATTTGAAACACACAAGATTCTGAAGTGAAACTTGCAGTTCAGACTACCAGCTATGTTCATAGATTCAGTAGTTGTGTTCTGGACATTAACGTCACGAAGATGTTCTTCATTATTGTTACAACCAGGATTTGTTCAGCTGTATGTTTCTGTTGGTTCAATGTACCATTACACCACTCACAATGATTTCAAGGTCCAGCCATGCTCCCATTTCAGGATCGGTTTGTCGCTGCAAGATGTTCTCTGCAATTCCACAGGTTCCAGCCTAATCCGAGCAGTCACCTCTGACCAACACAATTCGATGTTCACTCCCGAAATGAACTGGGGAATTTCAAGAGAGACATGCTGCAGTATCAGAGAGGTGTCAAGATTTCTGAACGGACCATCCCCAAATGAGCTGCTGTCAAACTTCCTGGGCCGTGTTCATGCCACCGGAAGGTAGTGGATGCCTCTTGTCAAGGGCTCACTATTAGCATTTGGCGATGCCTGGGTGAAATCATTCTGATTCCTTTGCGCATGGTCACCTCCGAGCAGTTGGTGATCGACGACGATTTTCCTTGTTTATTCTGAAACTCTGCTGCCGAGATTGATCTGGCATCTGACTGAATGCGGTCCAGTGGGAGGCAGGGATTGGTTCATGGTGGCATTTAACAGTCCGGCACACTTTACACTATGGAGATATCTCTCCTTGAGATTTTCCTGTCAGAGTGGAGATGGCTAGGTTCAGCAAAGTAAATCAGCAAGGGGGAGGGGCTGCTTCTTTAGTAACACTGTCAGAATGGGAGACCTTCCAACAGAAATACTGAAGAGCTGCAGCCATGTCCAGTTAAAAGGCTGCTGCTTTTGGCCTCTTTTCAGAAAATGGGATTCCATGGGTTGAACACTTATTTAGTTTCTTTGAAGTCATTCCACGGAAGACATATTGACTCCCCTCCCCACTATCGGATTTCCACACAGCACATGAACAGCTTCTGAAGCTCTATCTTGAACCATTAATAAGGAAGATGAGGAACAACAAGACCAAACGCTCCTTTGTGACTCACGGAACAATTCAATAAAGATATAGACCTAACTAGAATAGGTCGGGAGATTTCCCCTATTACTCGGGAAATTAGTAAGTGGGTTAGTAAGATTCATGACTTCTATTGCCCATAAGAATTTTTGAAAAGTTTATTTAATGAACTGAATTCAAGTCCATCAATAGAGTTTGCAATCACTTCTTTTATGAGTCCAGTTCTCTGTATTGCAAACTCAAGAGTGCACAGTAATTATGGACCACACA
Organism: Chiloscyllium plagiosum; assembly: GCF_004010195.1. NCBI lineage: Eukaryota > Metazoa > Chordata > Chondrichthyes > Orectolobiformes > Hemiscylliidae > Chiloscyllium > Chiloscyllium plagiosum. The sequence goes on along the minus strand of NC_057746.1, from coordinate 4,965,096 downwards.
TCACATGTTTTAGACGTTTTCTTTCAGAACATGGAAACTCTGTAACAGGTTGTATCGCTACTGTGTATGTCAATATCAGATAATCTGGTGTTGAATGGCCAAGCACAGAATCTGGGTCTTTATTTATTTATCTCCTTTCATTTGTTGAATTCACACAACAGCTCAAACATTCTTTCGGTCTGGCCCTTCACATAAAGGTATGAAGTGAATTGTTCATGCTGGTATCATAACAAATTCAATTAAATCTCCCGGCACTCTTCTAAATCTCAGGAAATACCGTCCTCAATGAAGGTGTTGACTTTATTCTATTCTCGAAAGTTTTATTCTTCTTCATTGTTATTCCCGATTATCTGAATAATGGGTGCAATTATCACAAACACCTGCTTCAGGCCAGGTCTCCCTGCAAGACTACCTACATGTTGAGATACCTACATGTCCTGGATGCATTTAAGATTTCCTAATTAATATGGATCCCAAATATAATCAATTTAGCAAATTGACGACATAACTGTTTGACGGTCTATAATACACTCCTAGCAGCAAAGATGTTATCCCCATGCTGCAATCACTGACATCCTCTCATGTCTGACCACCACCTCTCATGTCTGACAATCCTACCTTCCTGAATGATAAGCTGCCAACCTTGTCCCTCCTTCAATCACGTTCGTGAGATAGCACAAAATTGCTGCTCCATGCGTCAATCCACGCCCTTAATCCACCTGTCTTGTCTCTAATACTCCTGGGATTAGGTCAGAGCCCCTACAGACTCACTCCATTCCTTTGAGAGACCACATGGCTGAACTCACTTGCCTTGGTTCATGTTCTAACTTATGCTGTGTTGCTATTGAACTAACACAGTGTCCCTTGCCCCTACTGAACTAGTTGAAACTCCTGCTAACAGCACTAGCAAATCTTTACACCAGGATATTCGCCCCATTCTGAATTAGATGCGAACTGTCCCACTAATAGAGTTTGCACCTTTCACCAGAAAGGTCCCATTGATCGAAGAATCGCACACCCTCCCTCAACTGTTGAGTCATATATTCTTTTGCTTTCTTCTTATATTTTTATGCATGCTAGCACGTGGCTGTTGGAGTAATCCTGCCATTCCCACCTTTGAGGTTTTGCTTCTTAATATCCACGCCCTTAATCCATCTGTCTTGTCTCTAATACTCCTGGGATTAAGTCAGAGCCTCTACAGACTCACTCCATTCCTTTGAGAGACCACATGGCTGAACTCACTTGCCTTGGTTCCTGTTCTAACCTATGCTGTGTTGCTATTGAACTAACACAATGTCACTTGCCCCTACTGAACTGGTTGAAACACATGCTAACAGCTCTAGCTAATCTATACACCAGGATATTCGTCCCATTCTGAATTGGCTGCGGACTGTCCCACTTGTAGGGTTCGCACCCTTCGCCAGAAAGGTCCCATTGATCAAGGAATCTCATACCCTCCCTTCTGCATCAACTCTTGAGTCATATATTCTTTTGTTTTCTTCTTATATTTTTATGCATGCTAGCACGTGCCTTTTGGAGTAATCCTGCGATTACCACCTTTGAGGTTTTGCTTCTTAATCTATGTTTCTCGCTGGACTTTTGCTGTATGTTATAGTACTAGTATGTCCCACGATCTCTTTCTTTTCACACTCCTCTTCAGGATACCCTGCAACCACTCAATGACATCCTTGATCCTGGCACAATCCTGGAGTTACGTCCACAACTGCAGTAATACCTAAACAATGAATCCACATCATCATTGTTCATCCTATCTTTTTCCTCTCCCCCCCGTACAGGCAGGGTACTTGTGGGCCAAAAGCCTGGCTCTCATTGCCGGGCCATTCTCAACTTCCAGAACAGAAAAAAGAAGAACTTGTGATCAGGGAACTCCTACCTGATTCACTGAACTGCCTGATAGTGACACATTCCCTTCTTTTCAACAGTCACTGCAAATGCAGTGTGACCACTCCCTGAGCTGTTATCCACTTACCTCTCAGCATCGTGGATGTGCAGTGTCTCAGAAACCGCTCGAGCTCGTAAACCTGGGACTATAATTTGTGCATTTCCGGTTTACATGATCATCCTGAACACTGGTTGGGTCAGTGACTTCACACCCGTAGCAGGTCTCATATTCTATACTGCTGCCTTCACGTGCTAGGATCTCACTATCCTTAGTCTTCCTTCCACTATTATTAGCTGAAGTTAACTTTGTTCTTCAATAATTTTACGTTTTCTCTAATAAATGTGATTTCAGAAGAGTTCCTAAAGGCAATTGCCTTACTCGCCAATCATCTCGTTGCTTTGCTGTGACATCACTTCTAGTTCAGCATTTTTCATTTGTTTGAATATAAGATCTTTCCCAGACTTGCCTGAACCAATTCCGAGGAACTAACCGCACTATTAGCCTACTTCTGTTATCTGCAGAAAAATCATACTATTATCCGTTTGCTGACACTTTTGAATCAGAACCAACCTGCAACAAACGTCCAGTCCTGGCCTCATGACTTTTTTTTTGTTTGTTCTGTTTTTTGTCCAGTGCAAATTTTTAATCACACTCTATAAGATAACTTTACCTGACAGCTCCCAGTTCAAGTCTTCAAACCAAAATTCACAGATGGATAAAAGTTAAAAATAATGAAAATTCAGTGAGGGCTCTAATGCTGCTGATATTTATTGCACATCACCGGGACTTTCGGCTTCCTTGACAACACCTTCTCACATGGCGAAAGTGAGTACGGCAGATACCGGAGATTAGAGTCCAGAATGTCGTGCTGGAAAAGCACAGCAGGCCTGGCAGCATCTGAGGAGCAGGAAAATCAACGCTTCGGGCAAAAGCCGTTCATCACTTTCTCACACCGTGCTCTTGTCGGGACACCACTGCATTATCCGACGGTTCTCAAGTCCCTTTGCAAGTGTCCCCACGATTCCTTATCCACGATGAAACTTTACAATGGACCTCCTTTCCAGCTCATCAGCGATCTGCCTGCCCATTAACGCCCTAACGCCCTTACCACCCTGACCATTAGAGATGCCAGGGCTTTCAGCCTTGTCTGACCCACACCCTGAATTTAGGTCTTCACCTGTCATCTCACCTTCAGAAAAGTGACAGTGTTCCCTTTGTTCTCGTTTTCCATTCCACCAGCTTCGATTCGAAAGAATAATTCTCCATGATATCCTCCAACTGCACTGTGATGGCATCAGTGAATACGTCTTCACTTTGGTCAGAATTCTGACGAGACCTTTTCCCGTTTTGACATACTTTTCCATTCCTTTGTTACTGGGAACCTCAAGCAATACAAAATATAACGTGTCCCATTGACGTCTGTCCCCTCACTGTCCTGCACTCATCTTCGGTGAAGTATCAATGTCTTTGCATCTCTTTCCGTCAGGTTCACTGTACAACTGCTTGCAATATTTTCTGTGGACATAGAACTCCACAGAGGAAAGGAGGTTTCTCAGATTCTGTCAGTTTTATAATTGAAGATAATTGATATTGAGAATCTTCAGTTCAGGCAGGAGACACAGAGAACACCGGCGAAAGTAAGGAGTTCTATGAAGATTAAGTTACAGATTCATACAGCTTCAAAACCCACCATTTGGTCCAACCAATCCATGCCCACCATCATTCCAAACTAAAGTAGTCACACGTGCCTGCGCTTGGCACCATATCCCACCAAACACTTGCAAATCACGAACTTATCCAAATGTATTTTAAACTTTCCAATTATACCCGCGTCCACCACATTCTCTGGAGGTTCATTCAGCACACGAACCACTCTATGTGTAAAAAAATTGCCCCAATGTCTTTTAAATCTTTCCCCTGCACCTTAAAAATATTCCCAATGAAAATCCTTACCCTAAGGAAAGGATTCTCTGGAGGTTCATTCAGCACACGAACCACTCTATGTGTAAAAAATTGTCCCAATGTCTTTTAAATCTTTCCCCTGCACCTTAAAAATATTCCCCATGAAAATCCTTACCCTAAGGAAAGGACACCTGCCATTAACCTTATCTATACGCGTATGATTCTATCAACCTCTACAAGGTCATCCCTAAACGTCCTGTGATCCAGTGGGAAAAAAAGCAGCCAATCCAGCGTCTCCCAGTAACACGACCCCTCCATTCCTGATAACATCCTGGTAAATCTTTTCTAAATGCTTTCCAGTTTAATAATATTCTTTCGATAATAAGGCGACCAGACTGAACATAGTAATCCAGAAGAGGCCTTACCAACCTCAACATAACTCCTGTGCTCAATAGTCTCATCCACAACAGTAGAAGATTTCTGGATTTAGTGAAGAGAAAGATTTCCTTCGCTTCTCCATCTGTGAATCATTCCGATACACATCTTTCTTGCTGCGTTTCATCTTCCTGTGCCGTGAAAATATATATAACAGTCAGAGCATTGAACAGCAAGATGGAAGCAGTGCTCTAAAACAATGGTTTACTCAACTAAATTCAATTCTTCCAAGTAGCTTCTGTGTAATTTTCGAACTTCCCATCGCAAACTCAGGATGCATTGTTGACGAAAATCAGGTGTTCAAACCGAAAGCAGAAGACAACAATTTTAAAATAACAGACAGATCGTTCCTTTCCTGGCTCCTCACATTTTCTTTGTGCAATAATTTGTCCTCCAGTTCTGGAAGTAAGTCGTCATCAAATTTTTAAAAGCATTAGCAACTATTGAGGAAACCATAATATTAGCGATTGTATGAACCAATGAGTTGCTAAAACGGGACATGAAAGATTGATGTGAGCAATTAACGATGATTAATCCGCCGAAGTAACACCAATGATAATAATCGACAAATATGCCTGTGCCATAGTCACCGGACTGTGATTGAGACACTGTGGAGAAACCACGTTCACACTAAATGAGGATTGCAATCTTCATTACATTACATGCAAAAGGAAATCAAACAAAAGCTGGTAATCACCAGCAGTTTAAATATGAACAAAATGACTGACCTGCATCACTTTTATGACAGGATTATGGCATTAGAACCCAATATTAACATGGTTAGAATTATGCAATTGGAAGTATTTTTAGATAATTTGAAAGCACAACATATGAAATACATTAGTCAAGTTAAGGAAATTCAACAAATAAGAAGGAATAATACAAGTCGAGTGTTTCATTGTGCTTTTTAAAACATTTTCTTTGGGTTGACCCTATTGCCTTGCAATGGGAAAATGAAGAAGGAACGTGAAGGAGATGTTTGGTCAATTAGTTGTATGAGTAAAAGGACGGCGGAAAAACGAGCTCTAAATATTTTAAACACAGAAGACAAAAAACACAACAGTATCCACTGAAAATAGTGAACATTTAGCTGAACAGAAGTGTGATAAATGGTAGCAGACACGAACGAAAATGAGATTTAGTGCCATGTTAACAATGTGGCTACAAGAGTTAATCAGAGGTTAGGAATCTTGGGGTAAGTACCAGTCACTAAAAAGATTGCCTATCATCCACAAGTCAGGAGTGTAAAGGAATATTTTCCACTCACCTGAACAGGTGCATCTCCTGTCGCTCACAAAATGCAGGCTGCCAATCAGAACAAGACAATCTGCTTGATATAAGTCCCACCTATCGCCTTACTCATCGACTTATTGAGATACATTTGCATCAGGGTGTTCTGTATGCAAGATGTGTTACAAAGGCTTTCAAACCATTCCCTCAACAATCTAGAAGACCAAGCTCAGTATAACCATGGGAATGCGATCAGCTATACATTCCTACATGGCCGCATTGCACCATGACGTGGAATGGCACTTGGCCTTTCCTTAACTGTTGCTGGATAAATTTCCTGAACCTCAATTCCGAGCAGCACTGTGTCACCACACCCTGCTGAGTGTAATAAGTCAAGAAGGTGACTCATCATCGCCTCTTCTGACTTCCTAAGTGTGGTCAAAGTATCAGGCACTTGCTTGTCATCCACTACTGGTTAATCCGAAGTTTCTTTCAACTATTTATTGGGTAGTCTGAAACAACTGCTTTCGTCTCCACTGCTAGTCTATTCCCTGTTTCCTGGTTTCATCCTTCTGCCTGGCAAAAGACTGACAGTATGTTTGTATGGTCCCAAGCCAGTTGCCACTTTTGCTTTCAACGTGAGTTTCTAACCTCACATTCATGCCATCAACAAAACTGCCCATTCCCTGATTTGCAACATTGTGTGGTATCACCATTATCTCAAAACCTACTGCTGCACCCTCCTTCAAGTCTCGTTCCCTTTGGACAGGATAATTTCCACACATTCATGACTGAACTCCACTTTCGAATCTCTACATCCTTGAAGTCATCTTACACTATAATTACCCTGAGTTAACTCTCGACAAATCCAGTCCCATTTCCCTCCTCGCCCTATTATTTTGAGGCATTCTTACTCCTCTAAGTCTGGCCTTTTGAGCATGCACAAGTTTGCCTCTCTCAATCACACAACCATCTCACCACATCAACTACTTTGTATACCCACTCAATTTTCTGGGAGTTAACTGCTGCTCACAATTAGTGTGAAAAAGAAAGGAAATGGAATGCGTCAGCTACTTGGCGAGCTTATTGATGATTGGGACCGTTATCCAGTGTGGATTATATGGAGGTAGTGGGGCCGGATCGAACCGGGTACAAGACTACCTATAAAACAATGCTTATGCGATGCATGATTACTGCAAGGTTTGTGAAGGTTTGTAGCTCAGGTTGAGGTTTAGGGTGTAGGTTTGCTCGCTGAGCTGTAGTTTTGATATCCAGACGTTTCATTACCTGGCGAGGTAATATCATCAGTGGCGACCTCCAAGTGAAGCGAAGCTGTTGTCTCTGCTTTCTATTTATATGTTTGTCCGAGATGGGGTTCCTGGTGTTTGTGATGTCATTTCCTGTTCGTTTTCTGAGGGGTTGATCGATGGTATCTAGATCTATGTGTTTGTTTATGGCGTTGTGGTTGGAGTGCCAGGCCTCTAGGAAATCTCTGGCATGTCTTTGCTGAGCCTGTCCCAGGATAGATGTGTTGTCCCACTCGAATTGGTGGTTTTTTTCATCTGTGTGTAGGGCGACGAGGGAGAAAGGGTCGTGTCTTTTTGTGGCTCGCTGGTGTTTGCTATTCTGGTGGCTAACTTTCTTCCTATTTGCCCTACGTAGTGTTTGTGGCAGTCCTTGCATGGAATTTTGTAGATGACGTTGGTTTTGTCCATGGATTGTACTCAAAAAACGAACAGGAAATGACATCACCTCAAACCCCAGGAACCCCATCCAGGACAAACATATAAATAGAAAGCAGGAGACAACAGCTTCACTTGGAGGTCGCCACTGATGATGTTACCTAGCCAGGTAATGAAACGTCTGGATATCACACCTACAACTCAGCTGATTGTTTACAAGGATTGATCAGTGTTCAACCAATACTGCAAACCACAAAACCTATTCTTAATGAGTTCCGCATCCAGATCAAGAATAAAGCCATTACAAGGCAAATACTCCTCCTATAAACGTTGGAGTCATGGTAAACACCGCTGTTATCCAGCACAAAACTAACGAAAATGGCACTGTCACTGCTGATCAGTCTTTGACACTGGAGATTCTGGCACATTTTGGAAGAATTTAAAATAAATATTAAATAATTCTGCTTTGTATCTTCCTCATTTAATATGCTAATTTGATATTTGCCTTGGAAGGAAAAAGGTTTATTAAGGAATAGAATGACTCATATTCCCTTGATGCCTGTATCTGCGGGGATTTCTTCAAAACATTTATAAGGAATCGCCTGGATACACATTGGCAGTCATACGGTCAACACCCTGTCCCTGGTACATCAGACTTTGGTGTTTCTAAACAGACATGGGTTATCCTGTAATTTATCAGATAGACCTAATCTTCTACCCGGTACTTGCAGCCATCGGTATTCCAGGTAAGACACTGAAACGGAATGGTACTGTTGGGTATGGATGGGCAACTGTCCATGTTATTGATTGGCAGTTAGTTAATCACAATTAAGTGTACAATCCTTGTTTGGAGAAACGTTTTTATTCACTTATAGACATGGGTATCAATGGCTGGACCAGCGTTTCTTGCACGCCCGTAATTGTCCTTGAGAACATGGTGGTGAGCTGCCTTTTTGAAGCTCTGCAATCCTTATGATGCGTGGAGGGAAATCTAGAACTTTGATGCAGCGAAGAAACCCGTGACAGATTTGAACGTCAGGACTGTGACTGGCTTGGAAGGGAATTTTAGTTGGCGGGGTGGGGGGGGGTGGTGTTTCCATGTATCTGCTGCCCTTGTACTTCTAGATAGAAATAGACATCTAAGGATAAGTTGTACCGTGTGAACAGGTTGATTGCAATTTTTACCCAAAATAATAAACTGACAGACTGTCATAAAATATCGTAGCCGAATCCCAATTGTCTCGCTATTGTATAGACAATGATAAAACAAAGCACAATCATGATGTCTATATTCAATAAGACGTTTCCAATATGTTGTGTGTGTACTTCGCATCAGCTCAAACCAATCTGAACATGGTTAGTATGCACTCTGTGTTTCATATCAACAATAACATGAGTATTCGAAGGTTTGTAGACTACAAGGTGGCAGGGAACCTTTGAAGCCTGGGTATTTCATATGCGGGGCATTATTTAGGAACATCCTTGTATTTATTTTTGGCGTTAGTAACTTTGCCACTATCTGAAATGAAACGCTTTTGATTTAAATTAAATGTACTCATAGCCTTTTATAAATTTGCGACTGATTTTTGTGCCGACCTAAGCACGGGACTTGAGCACACTGTAATTAATTCAGAATGATTTAAACAATATCTCAATGCTTATAAAATCAAATTCAGTTGGTGCATAGAAAAAGAGATTTTGGGAGAGTGTGGAACTAAAATTTTGATCTCATGCTCTTTACAGTTAACTTGGTGGCTATTGCGATACTCCTTCGAGGGAAGTGTGGCCTCTCCAAAAGTGTCACTTGGTACCTAGGATCTATGGCAGCAGCAGACCTAGCAGTGGTTATCATTGATGTTCTATTACACCGGATCAATAACATGTACTTGCCGATTAGTTTCCTATATCTGACTCCTATTTGCACTGTAAACTTTGTCATGTATATTATAGCTGTGGACTGCTCTGTCTGGTTCACTGTTGCCTTCACTTTTGATCGCTTTGTAACAATTTGCTGTCAGAAATTACAAACGAAATATTGCACTGATAAAACAGCCAAAATGGTTATCGTGACTGTGTGCGTGTTGAGCTGTCTGAGGAGCATTCCATTTTACTTTTCAAATGAACCTGCCTTTGTCATTGACGACGTGCCATGGCATTGTGTGCCGACCACTGCCTATCTGTATTCCCCCTTATGGAAGGCATACGAATGGGTTGACAGCATCATAACGCCTCTTTTGCCATTTTTGTTAATTCTGATATTCAATGCTCTGACTGTTAAACATATTATATCAGTGAATAAAGTTCGTATGCATCTGCGGAGTAACAGTGCGAATCAGAACGATCCAGAGATAAAGAATCGGAGAAAATCCATGATTTTACTTTTTACTATTTCGACCAATTTCATACTCTTGTGGTTGACATATGTTGTGCATTCGGTAAACTGGCCAGTGATGAACTTTAATTATACGGATAAATATTACAGCAACTCGACATATATTCTACAGCAGGTTGGGTTCATGTTGCAGCTCCTCAGTTCTAGCAGCAATACTTGTATCTACGGACTAACGCAGAGGAAGTTCAGGGAGGAGCTGAGGAATGGGGTGAAATATTTCTTCACACTGAATGGAAAATTATGCAAACAACCAGGAACGAGCATTTAATTTTAAATTTTACTTCCTTTCATATTCCTTCAATTTCAGTGAGCACCTAAGAATTAAATAGAAGATTTAATGCCATTTTCCATAATTACATGCATTGCCTAAAACGTTCAGAATGTATTTTATCAGGAAAGCAAAAATAATCAATGTGCATAGATTATGGAACTATCGGATCTCATTTGCTGTCTGGTGCATTTTGGTTTCCAAAACGATTACTTTGTTGGAAAATTGACATTAACCAGCATGAAACACTGTCCTGGAGCATCGGTTCTTCTAACATACCCTCGATTAAATGTTTGGATCAATTCATGTAATGATTTGTTTCGGGGCTAACCTGATGGAAATGTGAAATTTGCAGAAACGGGTTTCTCACAGAAGAGACCAAAGTAGCATCAAATGTGGTCGAAATCTATGATCGTGATTGATACCATAATTCCCTTCCCTGAGAACATGTGCAGAAAGCCCCCAGATATTTCAGTCCCTCGACTACATATCCAGTGCTCTACCGAATCTACAACACAAAGGGATCATGCCAGGTGGATTCTCGCTCAATTCTCGCAATATTGGTCTTGAAGTTCACAGCTAAGCACATCATTATCACAATCGAAAATGCTTTGAAATGTCTTTTCGATGTTTTCCCTATCTCCGTTTCAAAAGGTGTTTGAAGTTCGAGGGCTTCGTCACTGCAATATTTTCCCTCAATTTTGATTGAATCCTGCCTTGCCTTACCCCTTAATCCGAAATATCCCAGGCCTTACCTATATTTATCCTGGGTAGGATGGTTCCATATTTGTGTCTTTTATCTCCTGCCAATCTGTCTTCAGAGAATAGTCCTGTGCATGAATTCTACATGCTGCTACGTGCGCTCATTTCCTCTCCACTAATAACCACTCACCGCCTCTTCAACCGCATCCAAAATGGGCAATTTTGATCTTAGAGCATAAAATCAACAGGGGTAAGAATGGAGTGAATACACACGGTCTTTTCCCCGGGGTGGGGGAGTGCGTACTGGAGAGCGTAGGTTTAAGGTGATAAGAGAAAAATTTAAGTGGGACCTATGGAGCAACATGTTTCACGCAGAGATTGGTAGGTGTAAGGAATGAGCTGCCAGAGTAAATGGTGGAGGGTGATGCAATAACAACACTTAAAAGGCATCTGGATGTGTATATGAATAGGAAGGGTTGAGCGTGATATAGGTCGCAAATAGGACTAGATTATTTTACGGTATCTGGTTGCCACTGACGAGTTGGATTGAAGAATCTGTTTCCGAACTGAACAACTGTGTGACTCTATAATGTGACCCTGTTGCCTCTGGCTCATTCCACTTCTGGTAAAGCTCAATTCATTTCGCACTATTATTGAAAGATGCCGGTACTGGTGGTCAGTGACCTTAATTTGGTTGGTTTGTGAAGCAGATTTTAGCCAAAAACTCGGATTCAATTCACTTACCGGTGAGATTACCAGGAGGTTTACAACATCTCAACCTCGGTCCTCATCCGTGGCATCGTGACCCCCAGGTTAAACCACCACGTGTCATTTCTCTCTCGTGGGAGAGCAGCGTTGTAGTCCTCTGGGACTGTGGCAACTTTGTTAAAGTAAAGGTAATTTGGCTGTTGGTTTTAGTACTGTGATGAGTACCTGCTTTGTTAAACGTTCCGGAAGTAGATTTTCACTGGCGACTTCAACACACTTTTTAAGAAAGCGTGCATGTAAAGCAAATTGAGATAAATTGAAATAAAAACGGAAATGCTGGAAAAAATCTCAAAGTGTCTGGCAGAACTTACTGGGAACGAAACTGAGTTAACTTTTCAAATCTAGTATGACTAATCTTCAGCACTTCGGAACTTCATCAGAATTCGAGCGTTCACAGCGTTTTGCTTTAATTTGACGAGATGAGCGACAAGGAGCGTTAATTAGAGTCATAGAGTCAGAGAGATGCACAGCATGGAAACAGACCCTTCGGTCCAACCCGTCCATGCCGGCCAAACATCCCAACCCAATCTAGTCGCACCTGCCAGCACCTGGCCCATATCCCTCCAAAGCCTTCCTATTCATATACCCATCCAGACGCTCCAGGGAAAACATCCCCAGCCTGTTCAGCGTCTCCCTTTTCTTCAGGTCCTCCAACCCTGGCAACATCCTTGTAAATCTTTCCAGATGGGCCAATGGGCTGAGAAGTGGCAGATGGAGTTTAATTCAGATAAATGCGAGGTGCTGCATTTTGGGAAAGCAAATCTTAGCAGGACTTATACACTTAATGGTAAGGTCCTGGGGAGTGTTGCTGAACAAAGAGACCTTGGAGTGCACGTTCATAGCTCCTTGAAAGTGAAGTCACAGGTCGACAGGAGAGTGAAGAAGGCGTTTGGTATGCTTTCCTTTATTGGTCAGTGTATTGTGTACAGGAGATGGGAGGTCATGTTACGGCTGCACAGGACATTGGTTAGGCCACTGTTGGAATATTGCGTGCAATTCTGGTCTCCTTCCTATCGGAAAGATGTTGTGAAACTTGAAAGGGTTGTTGTAATGCACTAATTTACGTCTTCTGGCAAACAGATGAACAGATGACCAAATCAGGTTTAAGTGGAGAAAATTCATGTCAACAGAAAGATGAAGTTGTGGCACTCTCCAGGCTTTCAAAGCTGGAAAGTAGGCTCCAGGCTTTCAGAACTGGGGAAAAAAATCAACCGTTTTTAACTGTTTAATTGGATAGCGAGTTTCCTGAAAATGAGTTAGGAAAAAAAAATCATTGGATTGTTTGCTCCCTGTGTATATTGCAGACTTAGCAACAGCAATGAAGAAAATCACGTCTGATAAAAATGTAGAAAGTCTGAGAGGTATGTTTTGCAAGCTGGTGAATTGAGTAACAAATTACAGTTAAAGTAGGAGTGATCCTTCACTGACATTAACTGACTGTTGTGAGGATATTGAGATGGAAGAGAGTTCATCCTCTATTTTCTTGCTTCTGTTTCAGAAACTATATTTCTGCTTTGTCTTATTAAATAGAGCTTTTTTCTGTTTGTTATTTTTTCGGGCAACAGTTTTTGTTTTTGTTAAAGACGTTGACATTAACATTCCTGTGCAGATATTTTCAGTGACTGACCACCATGGTAACCAAACTGAAGCAATACACTTCTTAATATATCGAAACAGTTTAAACTCTGGCATCTGATTTGCCCAATTTTACAGTCAGTGTAGTCCAGACGACACCCTTTCAAAATACCAGATGTTGTCTCTCTCTTAAAATTGAATAGAATATTTCTGCAAAGACAAATTTGAATATTAACTAAAGTCCTACACCTTACCTTCTCCGCTCTCACCTATCTCCCAATCCATTTAACACATAGCTCCTTCAGCTCCACGCACGTCATTCAAATGCTTTGGTCTTGCTACCAGGAGGCGACTATTCCTGCAATGATACTATGAGGTCCTGATTATTAAAACAACACATATCTACAGAGTGTCGAAAAGGTATTATGGCTCACAGTTCTTCTGCAAGACCTCTGCAGATTCACTGATCATTTTATTCGGATCTCTACCCCCTGCGTTGCGTTGATCATTGTCATCTCAATTCTGAATTATCATCAGTTCAGTTTGATGCTGTGCTCTGCGACATACAGATGAGCAGCAGGGATGTAGGAGAAAGGTACATTGTAGACCTACATGGCACCATGACACCATGACTCTCATACTTGAGGAAACATGTTCTCCACGTCCAATCTGTTCAGGCCTCTCTGCATTCAGTAAGTTTCAAACAGATCCCCTCCCTTGACCTTCACTATTCCATCCAGTGCAGAGTCCTCAAACGCTCCTCATATGACAAGCCCTTAATCCCCGAAATTGTTCTTGTTAACATCCTCTTGATTACGTTCAACTCCAGGGCTTCCTTCCTCAGATGTGGGCCCTAAAACTGCTTACTATATTCCACATGCAGTCTGACCAGAGCCTATGCAGTCTCAACAGTACATATCTTCAAGTGAATTCTATCCTTCTTGAAATGAATGCTAACGCTGCATTTTTTCCCAAACTCCCAACTGAACCGCGTCAAGACTGTGGTCAGGCTAACCAGTCCATTGTCTCCTGCCTTCTGCCTCCCACCATTCTAAAACAAGGGTGTGACATGAGCCATTTCCAGTCCCCTGAGATCCTCTCTGACTCCAGTGATTTACTGAAACTTTGCGATCAATGCCTCTACAAGTGATAACTAGCTTAATCAGAACAAACGCTCCTCATATGACAAGCCCTTAATCCCCGAAATTGTTCTTGTTAACATCCTCTTGATTATGTTCAACTCCAGGGCTTCCTTCCTCAGATGTGGGCCCTAAAACTGCTTACCATATTCCACATGCAGTCTGACCAGAGCCTATGCAGTCTCAACAGTACATATCTTCAAGTGAATTCTATCCTTCTTGAAATGAATGCTAACGCTGCATTTTTTCCCAAACTCCCAACTGAACCACGTCAAGACTGTGGTCAGGCTAACCAGTCCATTGTCTCCTGCCTTCTGCCTCCCACCATTCTAAAACAAGGGTGTGACATGAGCCATTTTCCAGTCCCCTGAGATCCTCTCTGACTCCAGTGATTTACTGAAACTTTGCGATCAATGCCTCTACAAGTGATAACTAGCTTAATCAGAACTCTCGGGTGTATTTCATCTTATCCAGATCTTCAGATCTTTCAGCTTTCCCAGCATCTTCTTATTGATGGCCCTTACACTCACGTCCGCTCCCCAATTCTCTTGAAGTTCAGGTATACTGCTGGTATCTTCCATTCTGAAAACTAATGCAAAATTCAGTTCCTCAGTCATTTTTTTGTTCCCCATTACTATTTTTTCCAGTCTCATTTCGAAATGGTCCAATCATCCCCGCTTGCCACTTTATTCTAGTTTAGATATCGAAAAAAATACTATTGCAGTCTTCTTTTATATTACTAGTTAGCTTCGTCTCACGTTTTATCTTGTGCCGCTTCTTGCTTTTTAAAGTTCTCCTCTGTGGGTCTTCTGATGTGCTGTCAAATGTATTCAAACATAGACTGCGACGCTGATGTCTGTTTGAAACTCTGGGAGGATGACGAATGCTATTCCCACACTAGAAATCTGTTTCAAACATTTAACAGGTTGTCTGTGAAAGCAGCTGCAATAAGTGAGGCTTCATTCAGATGGGACAATGAAAAGTTTAAATTTCCACCTCAGAAACAAGAACAGAAGTTGCTGGAAAAGTTCCGCGCGTCTGGCAGCATTTGTGCAGAGAAATCAGAGTTAACATTTCGGAGCCGGTGATCCATCCTCAGGGATGTTCTAAGGAAGGATCACTGGATCCGAAACATTTACTCTGATTTCTCTTCACAGACACTCCAGATCTGCTGAGCTTTTCCAGCAACTTCTGGTTTTTTTTGGATCTGATTTGCAGTATTCGCAGTTCTTTCTATATTTTTATTAAATTTCCACACAAGATCTGCTGATTAAAGTCACCTCCATTTCCCCGGTCAGATTCCCAAGTTTCTGGAAACGCAAGCTGCACCACAAAGATTTGGATTGATTGTGAGAGACGTCAATCAGAGAGCCCACCCACTCTGCCCATTGTCTCCTCTTCCTCTTCCAGAGCTGGTTCACTTCCTATAGGGACTGAAGACCAAGGAGGAGATGGTGAGTGAAGGAGAAGCTTTTATACAAATTATATCCCGTAATATCCACACCAATCTTCAGGCAGTCTGAGTATCCTGAAGGCAACCAGGATGGAAATCTCCCTAATGCTGTGCAAGAAGATCCAGCTAAGAGAGCTTTGTGTTGAACTGTTTGACTGGAGCTCTGTGTTGGATGTTGAACGTTTTATTGGAAGCATTTCCCTCTGATTTCCAGGCTGAGTTTTTTTTTTAGATTACATTACATTACAGTATGGAAACAGGCCCTTCAGCCCAACAAGTCCACACCAACCCGCCAAAGCGCTACCCACCCATACCCCTACATTTGCCCCTTCACATAACACTACGGGCAATTTAGCACGGCCAACTCACCTGACCTGCACATCTTTGGGAGGAAACCGGAGCACCCGAAGGAAACCCACGCAGACACGGGGAGAATGTGCAAACTCCACACAGTCAGTCGACTGAGGCGGGAATTGAACCCGAGTCTCAGGCGCTGTGAGGCAGCAGTACTAACAACTGTGCCACCGTGCCACCCACGTTGTTGATGGCTCATTCCTAAACATGTGAAGATGAGGTATAACTTTGTCAAATTTCTGTTTTCAAATCCCACAAGATCTCCCACAATACTATTTTTGTACTTCCTCAGAAAGGTAATTTAATATTTGCATTTATATGGAGCGTCTCACAATAAACATGTATTCAAAAGCATTTTATAATCAATTCCGTTAACCTAGCACCATAGTCATTCAGCTGCTGTACCTGGAGACACCATCATTTGAATGTGTTGTCATGTGTTCTTGTGAGTTTGGATTTGATAGCGTTTCTCAGTGACGTGGCTGTTAGCTGAATTTGGGATGTTCTATCTTTGTGAATGTAATGTATCGAATTTCTCAGGAGAAATCAGGTCCGTTCAATCAGCTACATCGAAGCAATATTTTCCTCAAGTTTCAAGCACTTCCCACTCAGAGTGCTTTCTTCAATCACATTTTTAAAGCAAGGGGAGAAATTACATATTGAATTGTATTAATATTTCCCTGAGGACTGTTTTCTTAAAATGATCTGCTGATAGTGATCATTTACAATTTAACAAATTGACGACATAACTGTTCCTCACTTACCCGTTGACTGTTTGAAGGCCGAGAATACGTTCCTAACAGCAAGATTACTCCCCTTAAACTCCTAAGTATTACCCACACCGCCTCAGTTGACGACCCATCAAAGATGTTATCCCCATGCTGCAACCACTGACTTCCTCTCATGTCTGACCACCACCTCTCATGTCTGACAATCCTACCTTCCTGAATGATAAGCTGCCAACCTTGTCCCTCCTTCGAACACGTTCGTGAGATAGCACAAAATTGCTGCTCCGTGCGTCAATCCACGCACTTAATCCATCTGTCTTGTCTCTAATTCTCCCGGGATTAGGTCAGAGCCCCTACAGACTCACTCCATTCCTTTGAGAGACCACATGACTGAACTCACTTGCCTTGGTTCCTGTTCTAACTTATGCTGTGTTGCTATTGAACACAGTGTCCCTTGCCCCTACTGAGC
>NC_057746.1:4938624-4947596 GCF_004010195.1 Chiloscyllium plagiosum | reverse complement strand
CAGGACCAATATTGCGAGAATTGAGCGAGAATCCACCTGGCATGATCCCTTTGTGTTGTAGATTCGGTATAGCACTGGATATACCGAATCTAGCCCCGAAACAAATTATTACATGAATTTATCCAAACATGTAATCGAGGGTATGTTAGAAGAACCGATGCTCAAGGACAGTGTTTCATGCTGGTTAATGTCAATTTTCCAACAAAGTAAACGTTTTGGAAACCAAAATGCACCAGACAGCAAATGAGATCCGATAGTTCCATAATCTATGCACATTGATTATTTTTGCTTTCCTGATAAAATACATTCTGAACGTTTTAGGCATTGCATGTAATTATGGAAAATGGCATTAAATCTTCTATTTAATTCTTAGGTGCTCACTGAAATTGAAGGAATATGAAAGGGAGTAAAATTTAAAATTAAATGCTCGTTCCTGGTTGTTTGCATAATTTTCCATTCAGTGTGAAGCAATATTTCACCCCATTCCTCAGCTCCTCCCTGAACTTCCTCTGCGTTAGTCCGTAGATACAAGTATTGCAGCTAGAACTGAGGAGCTGCAGCATGAACCCAACCTGCTGTAGAATATATGTCGAGTTGCTGTAATATTTATCCGTATAATTAAAGTTCATCACTGGCCAGTTTACCGAATGCACAACATATGTCAACCACAAGAGTATGAAATTGGTCGAAATAGTAAAAAGCAAAATCATGGATTTTCTCCGATTCTTTATCCCTGGATCGTTCTGATTCGCACTGTTACTCCGCAGATGCATACGAACTTTATTCACTGATATAATATGTTTAACAGTCAGAGCATTGAATATCAGAATTAAGAAAAATGGCAAAAGAGGCGTTATAATGCTGTCAACCCATTCGTATGCCTTCCATAAGGGGGAATACAGATAGGCAGTCGTCGGCACACAATGCCATGGCACGTCGTCAATGATAAGGGCAGGTTGAAATGAAAAGTAAAATGGAATGCTCCTCAGACAGCTCACCACAAACACAGTCACGATAACCATTTTTGCTGTTTTATCAGTGCAATATTTCGTTTGTAATTTCTGACAGCAAATTGTTACAAAGCGATCAAAAGTGAAGGCAACAGTGAACCAGACAGAGCAGTCCACAGCTATAATGTACATGACAAAGTTTACAGTGCAAATAGGAGTCAGATATAGGAAACTAATCGGCAAATACATGTTTTTGATCCGGTGTAATAGAACATCAATGATAACCACTGCTAGGTCTGCTGCTGCCATAGATCCTAGGTACCAAGTGACGCTTTTGGAGAGACCACACTTCCCTCGAATGAGTATCACAATAGCCACCAAGTTAACTGTAAAGAACGTGAGATCTAAATTTTAGTTTCACACTCTCCCAATATCGTGTTTTTATTGCATCAACTGAATTTGAATTTAGAAGCATTGAGATACAGTGTGCTCAAGTGCTGTGCTTAGGTCAGCACAGAAATCAGTCGCAAATTTATGAAAGGCTATGAACACATTTACTTTAAATTAAGAGTTTCATTTCAGATAGTGGCAACGTTACTAACGCAAAAAATAAATACAAGGATGTTTCTAACCAATGTCCTGCATCTGGCATTTTCCCATAAATGAAATACCCAGGCTTCAAAGGTTCCCTACCGCCTTGTAGTCTGCAAACCTTCGAATAGTTATGTTATTGTTGATATTAAACATAGAGTGCACACTACCCATGTTCAGATTGGTTTGTGCTGATGTGAAGTACACACGCAAATATTGGCAGGTCTTAATGAATATAGACATCATAATTGTGTTTTGTTTTGTCATTGTCTCTGCAATAGTCAGACAATTAGGATTAGGCTACGATATTTTATGACAGTCTGTCAGTTCATAAAGATTCCTGGATTGTTGATGATGACCAGAATTGGTCTGGAAAAATCTTTGTGAAGTAAAGCGTGAAAGAATACAAAATGTAAAATCTGGCAAGAAAAATATGTGCGAACAGTGGAAATGATCAGAATTCCACTTCCATTTAAATCAGTCACAAATACAATGAAATCAAGTTTGGAATTGGGTAACAACTGAATTTTTTCTCGTGAAACAACATATGAACACGAAGTCAGATTATAACTGCTTAATTATTCAATATTCACATTTCGCAGTCAAATCCAAGGTTTAGTTTCGTTTTTGAAAAAAAAGATAATTTATTTCCGGGTCTTGTGTATCTGACACATTTTGGGAAAAGGTTTAATGCTCGTGTGTAAAGTATAGATCGTTTTAACCTTGTGGTGAGCACTGAAGTTTATTATTTCGGGTAAAAATTGCAGTGAGAATCAAAACAATGACGTTTGATAATTTCAATCAACCTGTTCACGCGTTACAACTCATCCTTATAAACTAGATGTCCCCCCCCCCCCCCGCCGCCCCAACTAAAATTCCCTTCCAAGCCAGCCACAGTCCTGACGTTGAAATTTGTCATGGTTTCTTCTCTGGGTCAAAGTTCTAGATTTCCTTCCATGCATCACAAGGATTGCAGAGCTTCAAAAAGGGAGTTACCACCATGTTCTCAAGGACAATTACGGGAGTGCAATAAATGCTGGTCCAGCCATTGATACCCATGTCGATGAGTGAATAAAAACGGTTCTGCAAATAAGGATTGTACACTTAATTGTGATTAACTAACTGCCAATCAATAACATGGACAGTTGCCCATCCATACCCAACAATACCATTCCGTTTCAGTGTCTTACCTGGAAGACCGATGGCTGCAAGTACCGGGTAGAAAATTAGATCTATCTGATAAATTACAGGATAACCCATCTCTGTTTAGAAACACCAAATTCTGATCTACCAGGAACAAGGTGTTGACTGTATGACTGCCAATGCCCCATCAAGGGGACTCCTTATAAATGTTTTGAAGAAATCCCCGCAGGTACAGGCATCAAGGGAATATGAGTCATTCCAATCCTTAATAAATCTTTTTTTCTTGCAAGGCAAATATCAAATTAGCATATTAAATTTGGAAGATACAAAGCGGAATTATTTAATGTTTATTTTAAATTCTTCCAAAATGTGCCAGAATCTCTAGTGTCAAAAACTGATCAACAGTGCCATTAAGTTAGTTTTGTGTTTACCATGACTCCAACGTTTATAGGAGGAGCATTTGCCTTGTAATGGCTTTATTCTTGATCTGGATGCAGAACTGATTAAGAATAGGTTTTGTGGTTCGCAGTATTGGTTAAACAGTGATTAATCCTTGTAAACAATCAAAGTAATCATGCATCGCATGTGCATTGTGCGATAGGAAGTCTTGTACCCGGTTCGGTCCGACCCCACTACCTCCATATAATCCACACTGGATAACGGTCCCAATCATCAATAAGTTCGCCAAGTAGCTGATGTTTTCCAAATCCTTTCTTTTTCACCCTAATTGTGAGCAGCAGTTAACTCCCAGAAATTTGAGTGGGTACACAAAGTCCTTGGTGTTGTGAGATCGTTGTGTAATTGGGAGAGGCAAAGTGGAGCATGCTCAAGAGCAAAGATTTGGAGGAGTGACAACGTCTCAGAATAATCGGGCAGGGAGAAAATGGGACTGGATTTGTCGGGAGTTTATACAGGGTAATTATAGTGTAAGGTGACTTGAATGTGTGGAAATTGTCCTGTCCAAAGGGAACGAGACTTGAAGGAGGGTTGCAGCTGTAGGTTTTGAGATAATGGTGATACAAAAGTTACAAATCAGGGAATGGGCAGTTTTGTTGATGGCATGAATGTGAGGTTAGAAACTCACGTTGAAAGCAAATGTGGCAGCATGCTTGGGGCCACATGACCTTACTGTTAATGTTTTGCCAGGCAGAAGGATGAAATCAGGAAACAGGGAATAGGCTTGTAGTGGAGACGGAATGCAATTGTTTCAGGCTTCCCAACAGATAGTTGAAAGAAATTTCTGATTAACCAGTATTGGACGACAAGCAAGTGTCTGATAATTTGACAACACTTAGGAAGTCAGAAGAGGGAATGATGAGTCACCTTCGTGACTTATTACGCTCAGCGGGGTGTAGCGGCACACAGTGCTGTTCGGAATTGAGGTTCAGGAAATTTATCCAGCAACAGTTAAGGAAAGGCCATATTCCCTTCCACGTCATGGTCCAATGTGGCGAAAAAGGAATGTATAGCTGATCGCATTCCCATGATTGTACTGTGCTTATCCTTCTAGATTGTTGAGGGAATGGTTTTGAAAGCCCTTACAGATGACCTACTGTAACACTTCTTGTACTAGAACACCCTAATGCAACTGTATATCTATAAGTCGTTAAGTAAGGCGGTAGGTGGGACTTATTCCTGATGAAGGGCTTTTGCCCGAAACATCGATTTTGCCTGTCTTCGGATGCTGCCTGAATTGCTGTGCTCTTCCAGCACCACTGATCCAGAAGGGACTTATATCAAGCAGATTGCCTTGTTCTGATTGTTGGCCTGCATTTTGAGTGCGACAGGAGATGCACCTGCTCAGGGAAGTGGAAAATATTCCATTACATTCCTGACTTGTGGATGATAGGCAATCTTTGTGGTGACAGGTACTTATCCCGAGATTCCTAATCTCTGACCATCTCTTGCGGCCACATTGTTAACATGGCTTTAAATCTCATTTTTGGTCGTGACTGCTTGCCATTTATCACACTTTCGTTCAGCTCAATGTTCACTATTTTCAGATGGTACTGTTGTATTTTTTGTCTGTTGCGTTTAAAATATTTACAGCTGCTTTTTCCGCCGTCCCTTTACTCATACAGCTAATTGACCAAACATCTCCGTTACGTTTCTTCTTCATTTTCCCATTGCAAGAGAACAGGATCAACCCAAAGAAAATGTTTTTAAAAGCTCAAGGAAACACTCGATTTGTGCTATTCCATGTTATTTGTTGAATTTGCTTATCTTGACTAATGTATTTCATATGTTGTGCTTTCAAATTATGTCAAAATCCTTCCAAATGCATAATTCTAACCATGCTAATATTGGGTTCGAATGCCATAATCCTGTCATAAATATGATGCAAGTCAGTCATTTTGTGTTTGTTTAAACTGCTGGCGATTACCAGCTTTTGTTTGGTTTCCGTTTGCAGCTGATGTAATGAAGGTTGCAATCCTCATCTGGTGTGAATGTGTTTTCTCCAGGGTGTCCCAATCACACTCCGGTGACTATGGCATCGGCATATCTGTTGATTGTTATCATTGGTGTTACTTTGGCGGAGTAATCATCGTTAATTGCTCACGTCAATCTTTCATGTCCCGTTTTAGCAACTCATTGGTTCATTCAATCGCTAACATTCGGGTTTGCACAGTAGTTGCTAGTGCTTTTGAAAATTTGGTGACGACATACTTCCAGAACTGGAGGATAAGTCATTGCACAAAGTAAATGTGAGTAGCCGTGAAAGGAACGATCTGTCGGTTGTTTTAAAATCGTTGTCTTCGGCTTTCGATTTGAACACCTGATTTACATCAACAATGCATCCTGATTTTGCGATTGGAAGTTCGAAAATTACACAGCAGTTACATGGAAGACTCGGATTTCGTTAGATTAACTATTGTTTTTGATCACTGCTTCCATCTTGCTTGTCAATGCTCTGACTGTTATATATATTTTCTCGGCACAGGAAGATGAACTGCAGCAACAAAGATGTGTATCAGAATTTCTCTTCACTAAATCCAGAAACCGACTGTTTTGGATGAGACCATTGTGCACAGGAGTTATGTTGAGGTTATACAAGACATTGGTAAGGCCTCTTCTGGATTACCATGCTCAGTCTGCTCGCCCTGTTATCGGAAGAATATTATTAAACTGAAAAGCATTCAGAAAAGATTTACCAGGATGTTGCCAGGAATGGAGGGTACGTGTTACTGGGAGAGGCTGGATTGGCTGCTATTTTTTTCCACTGGAGCACAGGACGTTTAGGCATGACCTTGTAGAGGTTAATAGCATCATGCGGTTATAGATAAGGTTAATGGCTGGTGTCTTTTCCTTCGGGTGGGGACTTTTATGTGGCATATTTTTAAAGTGCCAGGAGAAAGATTTCAAAGACATGGGGGCATTATATATATATATAGAGAGAGAGAGAGTAGTTCGTGTGCTCAATGAACCTCCAGAGAAAGTGGTGGATGCGGGTATAATTCGAAAGTTTAAAACACATTTGGGTAAGTTCATGATTAGCAAGTGTTTGGAGGGATATGGGGCCAAGTGCAGGCCAGCGCGACTACTTTATTTTGGAATGATGGCCGGCATGGATTAGTTGGACCAAATGGTCTGTTTTGTTGCTGTATGAATCTGTAACTTTATCTTCATACTTTCGCCGGTGTTTTCTGTGTCTCCTGCCTGAACTGAAGAATCTCAATATCAAGTATTTTCAATTATGAAACTGACAGAATCTGACAAAGTTCCTTTCCTCT
Organism: Chiloscyllium plagiosum; assembly: GCF_004010195.1. Lineage (NCBI taxonomy): Eukaryota > Metazoa > Chordata > Chondrichthyes > Orectolobiformes > Hemiscylliidae > Chiloscyllium > Chiloscyllium plagiosum. Next base: position 4,941,181 of record NC_057746.1, on the reverse strand, counting down.
GTGGAGTTCCGTGTCCACGGAAAATATTGCAAGCAGTTGTACAGTAAACCTGACTGAAAGAGATGCAAAGGAATTGATACTCCACCGAAGATGGGTGCAGAACAGTGAGGAGAGAGCAGTCAATGGGACAAGTTACAGTTTGTATTGTTTGAGATTCTCAGTGACAAAGGAATGAAAAGTATGTCAAAACGGGAAACGGTCTCGTCATAATTCTGACCAAAGTGAAGACATATTCACTGAGGCCATCAAAGTGCAGTTGGAGGATTTCATGGAGAATGAATCTTTCAAATAGGAATGAATCTTTCAAATAGAAGCTCGTGGTATGGAAAACGAGGACTAAGGGATCACTGTCACTTTTCTGTCAGTGAGATGACAGCTGAAGGCTTAAATGCAGGCTATGGGTCAGACAAGGCGGAATGCCTTGTCATCTCCAATTGTCAGGGTGGTGAGGGCATTGGGGCGTTAATGGGCAGGCAGTTCGCTGATGAGCTGGAAAGGAGGTCCATTGTAAAGTTTCATCGTGGAAAAGGAATCATGGGGACACTTGCAACGGGACTTGTGAACCGTCGGATAATGCAGTGGTGTCCCGACAAGAGCACGGTGTGAGAAAGTGATGAATGGACTTTGCCGGAAACGTCGATATTCCTGCTCCTCATATGCTGCTGTGTTTTTCCAGCACCACACTCTTGACTCTAATCTCCAGCATCTGCAGTACTCACTGTCGCCATGTGAGAAAGTGTTGTCAAGGAAGCCGAAAGTGCAATAAATGTCAGCGGTATTGGAGCCCTCGCTGAATTTTTATTATTTTAAGCTTTTATCCATCTGTGAATTTTGGTTTGGAGATTTGAATTGGGAACTGTGAGGTAAGGTTAAACTATAGAGTGTGATTAACAACTTGCACGAGACAATAAACAGAACAAACAAAAAAATTATTCATGAGGCCAAGACTGGACGTTATTTGCAGGTTGGTTCTGATTCAAAAGTGTCACCGGACGGATAATAGTATTATGTTTCTGCAGATAACAGAAGTAGGCTAATAATGCGGTTCGTTCCTCGGAATTGGTTCAGGCAAGTCTGGGAAAAACCTTATGTTCAAACAAATGGAAAATGCTGAACTAGAAGTGATGTCACAGCAAAGCAACGAGTTGATTGGCTGGTAAGGGAATTGCATTTAGGAACTCTTTTGAAATCACATTTATTTGAGAAAACGTAAAATTATTGAAGAACAAAGTTAACTTCAGCTAATAATAGTGGAAGGAAGACTAAGGATGGTGAGATCCTAGCATGTGAGGGCAGCAGTATAGAATATGAGACTTGCTACGGGTGTGAAGTCACTGATCCAACCAGTGTTCAGGATGATCATGTATACCGGAAATGCACAAATTATAGTCCCTGGTTTTCGAGCTCAGTTGCGTTTCTGAGACACTGCACATCCGCGAGGCTGAGAGGTGAGTGGATAACAGCTCAGGGAGGTGGTCACACTGCATTTGCAGTGACTGTTGAAAAGAAGGGAATGTGTCACTATCAGGCAGTTCAGTGAATCAGGTCACAAATTCTTCTCTTTTCTGTTCTGGAAGTTGAGGATGGAGCTGGTACCTTTAAAGAGTGCAATGAGAGCCAGGCGTTTGGCCCACAAATAGTCTGAGTGTACGGGAGGAGAGGAAAAAGATCGGAAGAACAGTGATGATAAGAATTCATTATTTAGGTATTTCTGCAGGTGCGGACGTGACTCCAGGGTCAAGGATGTCATTGAGTGTTTGCAGGGTATCCTGAAGAGGAGTGTGAAAAGAAAGAGATCGTGGGGCATACTGGTACTATAACATACAGCAAAAGTCCAGCGAGATAAATAGATTAAGAAGCAAAACCTCAAAGGTGGGAATCGCAGGATTACTCCCAACAGCCACGTGCTAGCATGCATAAAAATATAAGAAGAAAGCAAAAGAATATATGACTCAACAGTTGATGCAGGAGGGAGGGTGTGCGATTCCTCGATCAATGGGACCTTTCTGGCGAATGGTGCAAACTCGAAAAGTGGGACAGTCCGCATCTAATTCAGAATGGGGCGAATATCCTGGTGTAAAGGTTTGCTTGTGATGTTAGCAGGAGTTTCAACCAGCTCAGTAGGGGCAAGGGACACTGTGTTAGTTGAATAGTAACACAGCATAAGTTAGAACAAGAACCAAGGCAAGTGAGTTCAGTCATGTGGTCTCTCAAAGGAATGGAGTGAGTCGGTAGAGGCTCTGACCTAATCCCGGAAGAATTAGAGACAAGACGTGGATTAAGTGCGTGGATTGACACATGGAGTAGCAATTTTGTGCTATTTCACGAACGTGTTTGAAGGAGGGACAAGTTTGGCAGCTTATCATTCAGGAAGGTAGGATTGTCAGACATGAGAGGTGGTGGTCAGACATGAGAGGATGTCAGTGATTGCAGCATGGGGATAACATCTTTGCTGCTAGGAGTGTATTATAGACCGTCAAACAGTTATGTCGTCAATTTGCTAACTTGATTATATTTGGGATCCATATTAATTAGGAAATCTTAAATGCATCCAGGA
>NC_057746.1:4935547-4937250 GCF_004010195.1 Chiloscyllium plagiosum | reverse complement strand
CCCACATCTGAGGAAGGAAGCCCTGGAGTTGAAAGTAATCCAGAGGATGTTAAAAAGAATGATTTCGGGGATTAAGGGCTTGTCATATGAGGAGCGTTTGAGGACTCTGCACTGGATGGAATAGTGAAGGTCAAGGGAGGGGATCTGTTTGAAACTTACTGAATGCAGAGAGGCCTGAACAGATTGGACGTGGAGAACATGTTTCCTCAAGTATGAGAGTCATGGTGTCATGGTGCCATGTAGGTCTACAATGTACCTTTCTCCTACATCCCTGCAGCTCATCTGTATATCGCAGAGCACAGCATCAAACTGAACTGATGATAATTCAGAATTGAGATGACAATGATCAACGGAACGCAGGGGGTAGAGATCCGAATAAAATGATCAGTGAATCTGCAGAGGTCTTGCAGAAGAACTGTGAGCCATAATACCTTTTCGACACTCTGTAGATATGTGTTGTTTTAATAATCAGGACCATATAGTATCATTGCAGGAATAGTCGCCTCCTGGTAGCAAGACCAAAGCATTTGAATGACGTGCGTGGAGCTGAAGGAGCTATATGTTAAATGGATTGGGAGATAGGTGAGAGCGGAGAAGGTAAGGTAGAGGACTTCAGTGAATATTCAAATTTGTCTTTGCAGAAATATTGTGTTCAATTTTAAGAGAGAGACATCTGATATTTTGAAAGGGTGTCGTCGGGAAATCACTGACTGTAAAACTGGGCAAATCAGATGCCAGAGTTTAAAATGTTTCGACACATTAAGAATTGGATGGCTTCAGTTTGGTTACCATGGTGGTCAGTCACTGAAAATATCCGCATAGGAATGCTAATGTCAACGTCATGAACAAAAACAAAAACTGTTGGCCAAAAAATAACAAACAGAAAAAAAGATCTATTTAATAAGACAAAGTACAAATATATTTTCTGAAACAGAAGCAAGAAAATAGAGAATCAACTCTCTTCCATCTCAATATCCTCACAACAGTCAGTTATTGTCAGTGAAGAATCACTCCTACCTTAACTGTAATTTGTTACTCAATTCACAAGCTTGCAAAACATACCTCTCAGACGTTCTACATTTTGATCAGATGCGATTTTCTTCATTGCTCTTGCTAAGTCTGCAATATACACACGGAGCAAATAATCCAATGATGTTTTTTTCCCGAACTCATTTTCAGGAAACTCGCTGTCCAATTGAACAGTTAAAAACGGTTGATTTTTGTTTTCCAATTCTGAAAGCCTGGAGCCTTCTTTCCAGCTTTGAAAGCCTGGAGATTGTCACCACTTCATCTTTCTGTTGACATGAATTTTCTCCACTGAAACCTGATTTGGTCATCTGTTTATCTGTTTGCCAGAAGACGAAAATTAGTGCATTTCAACAACCCTTTCAAGTTTCACAACATCTTTCCAATAGGAAGGAGACCAGAATTGCACGCAATATTCCAACAGTGGCCTAAGCAATGTCCTGTGCAGCCGTAACATGACCTCCCAACTCCTGTATCAATACTCTGACCAATAAAGGAAAGCATACCAAACGCCTTCTTCACTAAACTGTCTACCTGTGACTCCACTTTCAAGGAGCTATGAACCTGCACTCCAAGGTCTCTTTGTTCAGCAACACTCCCCAGGACCTTACCATTAAGTGCATAAGTCCTGCTAAGATTTTCTTTCCCAAAATGCAGCACCTCGCATTTATCTAAAT
>NC_057746.1:4927696-4934530 GCF_004010195.1 Chiloscyllium plagiosum | reverse complement strand
CTTCAGGCTCTCTGCCTTTATTCCTGATGAAGGGCTTTTGCCCGAAACGTCGATTTTGCCTATCCTCGGATGCTGCCTGAATTGCTGTGCCCTTCCAGCACCACTGATTCAGAATCTTATAAACTAGATGTCTACTTCCATCTGGAAGTACAAGATACATGGAAACACCCCCCAACCCCCGCCGCCCCAACTAAAATTCCCTTTCAAGCAAGTCACAGTCCTGACGTTGAAATTTGTCACGGTTTCTTCCCTGGGTCAAAGTTCTAGATTTCCCTCCAGGCATCACAAGGATTGCAGAGCTTCAAAAAGGGAGATTACCACCATGTTCTCAAGGAAAATTACGGGCGTGCAATAAATGCTGGTCCAGCCATTGATACCCATGTCGATGAGTGAATAAAACGGTTCTCCAAACAAGGATTGTACACTTAATTGTGATTAACTAACTGCCAATCAATAACATGGACAGTTGCCCATCCATACCCAACAATAGCATTCCGTTTCAGTGTCTTACCTGGAAGACCGATGGCTGCAAGTACCGGGTAGAAAATTAGATCTATCTGATAAATTACAGGATAACCCATCTCTGTTTAGAAACACCAAATTCTGATCTACCAGGAACAGGGTGTTGACTGTATGACTGCCAATGCGTTTCCAGGCGATTCCTTATAAATGTTTTGAAGAAATCCCCGCAGGTACAGGCATCAAGAGAATATGAGTCATTTTATTCCTTAATAAATCTTTTTTCTTCCAAGGCAAATATCCAATTAGCATATTAAATTAGGAAGATACAAAGCAGAATTATTTAATGTTTATTTTAAATTCTTCCTAAATGTGCCAGAATCTCTAGTGTCAAAAACTGATCAACAGCGACAGTGCCATTAAGTTAGTTTTGTGCTGGGTAACAGCGGTGTTTACCATGACTCCAACGTTTATAGGAGGAGCATTTGCCTTGTTATGGCTTTATTCTTGATCTGGATGCAGAACGGATTAAGAATACGTTTTGTGGTTCGCAGTATTGGTTAAACAGTGATCAATCCTTATAAACAGACAAAGTAATCATGCATCGCATGTGCGTTGTTCGATAGGAAGTCTTATACCCGGTTCGATCCGATCCCACTACCTCCACATAATCCACACTGGATAACGGTCCCAATCATCAATAAGCTCACCAAGTAGCTGACGTTTGCCAAATCCTTTCTTTTTCCCCCTAATTGTGAGCAGCAGTTAACTCCCAGAAATTTGAGTGGGTACACAAAGTACTTGGTGTGGTGAGCTCGTTGTGTAATTGGGAGAGGCAAGTGGAGCATGCTCAAGAGCAACGATTTAGAGGAGTGACAACGTCTCAGAATAATAGGGCGAGGGAGAAAATGGGACTGGATTTGTCCGGAATTTACACAGGGTAATTACAGTGTAAGGTGACTTGAATGTGTGGAAATTGTCCTGTCCAAAGGGAACGAGACTTGAAGGAGGGTTGAAGCTGTAGGTTTTGAGACAATGGTGATACAAATGTGACAAATCAGGGAATGCGCGGTTTTGTTGATGCCATGAATGTGAGGTTAGAAACTCACGTTGACAGCAAATGTGGCAACATGCTTGGGGCCACACGACCTTACTGTCAATGTTTTGCCAGGCAGAAGGATGAAATCAGGAAACAGGGAATAGGCTTGTAGTGGAGACGGAATGCAGTTGTTTCAGGCTTCCCAACAGATAGTTGAAAGGAATTTCTGATTAACCAGTATTGGACGACAAGCAAGTGTCTGATAATTGGACAACACTTCGGAAGTCAGAAGAGGGAATGATGAGTCACCTTCGTGACTTATTACACTCAGCGGGGTGTAGCGACACACAGTGCTGTTCGGAATTGAGGTTCAGGAAATTTATCCAGCAACAGTTAAGGAAAGGCCATATGCCATTCCACGTCATGGTCCAATGTGGCTAAAAAGGAATGTATAGCTGATCGCATTCCCATGATTGTACTGTGCTTATCCTTCTAGATTGTTGAGGGAATGGTTTTGAAAGCCCTTACAGATGACCTACTGTAACACTTCTTGTACTAGAACACCCTAATGCCACTGTATATCTATACGTCGATAAGTAAGGCGGTAGGTGGAACTTATATCAAGCAGATTGCCTTGTTTTGATTGTTGGCCTGCATTTTGTGTGCGGCAGGAGCTCAGGGAAGTGGAAAATATTCCATTACATTCCTGACTTGTGGATGATAGGCAATCTTTGTGGTGACAGGTACTTACCCCGAGATTCCTAATCTCTGACCATCTCTTGTGGCCACATTGTTAACATGGCTTTAAATCTCACTTTTGGTCGTGACTGCTTGCCATTTATCACACTTTCGTTCAGCTCAATGTTCACTGCTTTCAGATGATACTGTTGTATTTTTTGTCTGTTGCGTTTAAAATATTTACAGCTGCTTTTTCCGCCGTCCCTTTACTCATACAGCTAATTGACCAAACATCTCCTTCACGTTTCTTCTTTAGGGAACAGGGTCAACCCAAAGAAAATGTTTTTAAACGCTCAAGCAAACACTCAACTTGTGTTATTCCATGTTATTTGTTGAATTTGCTTATCTTGACTAATGTATTTCATATGTTGTGCTTTCAAATTATGTCAAAATCCTTCCAATTGCATAATTCTAACCATGCTAATATTGGGTTCTAATGCCATAATCCTGTCATAAATATGATGCAAGTCAGTCATTTTGTGTTTGTTTAAACTGTTGGTGATTACCAGCTTTTGTTTGGTTTCCTTTTGCAGCTGATGTAACGAAGATTGCAATCCTCATCTGGTGTGAACGTGGTTTCTCCAGGGTGTCTCAATCACACTCCGGTGACTATGGCATCGGCATATCTGTTGATTGTTATCATTGGTGTTACTTTGGCGGATTAATCATCGTTAATTGCTCACATCAACCTTTCGTGTCCCGTTTCAGCAACTCATTGGTTCATTCAAACGCTAACATTCGGGTTTGCACAAGTGCTTTGGAAAATTTGATGACGACTTACTTCCAGAACTGGAGGATAAGGCATTGCACAAAGTAAATGTGAGTAGCCGTGAAAGGAACGATCTGTCGGTTGTTTTAAAATCGTTGTCTTCGGCTTTCGATTTGAACACCTGATTTACATCAACAATGCATCCTGATTTTGAGATTGGCAGTTCGAAAATTACACAGCAGCTACATGGAAGAGTCGGATTTAGTTGGATTAACTCTTGTTTTTGATCACTGCTTCCATCTTGCTGGTCAATGCTCTGACTGTTACATATATTTTCACGGCACAGGAAGATGAACTGCAGCAAGAAAGATGTGTATCAGAATTTCTCTTCATTAAATCCAGAAACTGACTGTTTTGGATGAGACCATTGAGCACAGGAGTTATGTTGAGGTTATACAAGACGTTGGTGAGGCCTCTTCTGGATTACTATGCTCAGTCTGCTCGCCCTATTATCGGAAGAATATTAGTAAACTGAAAAGCATTCAGAAAAGAATTACCAGGATGTTGCCCGGAATGGAGGGTACGTGTTACTGGGAGAGGCTGGATTGGCTGCTATTTTTCACCACTGGAGCACAGGACGTTTAGGCATGACCTTATAGAGGTTAATAGTATCCTGCGGTTATAGATAAGGTTAATGGCTGGTGTCTTTTCCTTCGGGTGGGGACTTTCATGAGACATATTTTTAAGATGCCAGGAGAAAGATTTCAAAGACATGGGGGCAATCTTTTTATATATAGAGTGGTTCGTGTGCTGAATGAACCTCCAGAGAAAGTGGTGGATGCGGGTATAATTAGAAAGTTTAAAACACATTTGGGTAAGTTCATGATTAGCAAGTGTTTGGAGGGATATGGGGCCAAGTGCAGGCAAGCGCGACTACTTTATTTTGGAATGATGGCCGGCATGGATTAGTTGGACCAAATGGTCTGTTTTGTAGCTGTATGAATCTGTAACCTTATCTTCATACTTTCGCCGATGTTTTCTGTGTCTCCTGCCTGAACTGAAGAATCTCAATATCAAGTATTTTCAATTATGAAACTGACAGAATCTGAGAAAGTTCCCTTCCTCTGTGGAGTTCCGTGTCCACGGAAAATATTGCAAGCAGTTGTGCAGTAAACCTGACTGAAAGAGATGCAAAGGAATTGATACTCCACCGAAGATGGGTGCAGAACAGTGAGGAGAGAGTAGTCAATGGAACAAGTTACAGTTTCCCATTGACAAAGGAATGAAAAAGCATGTCAAAACGGGAAACGATCTCGTCATAATTCTGACCAAAGTGAAGACATATTCACTGGTGCCATCAAAGTGCAGTTGGAGGATTTCATGGAGAATGAATCTTTCTAATAGGAATGAATCTTTCAAATAGAAGCTGGTGGTATGGAAAACGAGGACAAAGGGATCACTGTCACTTTTCTGTCAGTGAGATGTGAACCGTTGGATAATGCAGTGGTGTCCCGACAAGAGCACGGTGTGAGAAAGTGATGAATGGACTTTGCCGGAAACGTCGATATTCCTGCTCCTCAGATGCTGCCTGGCCTGCTGTGCTTTTCCAGCACCACACTCTTGACTCTAATCTCCAGCATCTGCAGTACACACTGTCGCCATGTGAGAAAGTGTTGTCAAGGAAGCCGAAAGTCTCGGCGATGTGTCAGCGGTATTAGAGCCCTGGCTGAATTTTTATTATTTTAAGCTTTTATCCGTCTGTGAATTTTGGTTTGGAGATTTGAATTGGCAAATGTGAGGTAAGGTTAAACTATAGATTGTGATTAACAACTTGCACGAGACATTAAACAGAACAAACAAAAAAAATTATTCATGAGGCCAAGACGAGACATTATTTGCAGATTGGTTCCGATTCAAAAGTGTCACCAGACGGATAATAGTATTATGTTTCTGCAGATAGCAGAAGTAGGCTACTAATGCGGTTAGTTCCTCGGAATTGGTTCAAGCAAGTCTGGGAAAAACCTGATGTTCAACCAAATGGAAAATGCTGAACTAGAAGTGATGTCACAGCAAAGCAACGAGTTGAATGGCTGGTAAGGGAATTGCATTTAGGAACTCTTTTGAAATTACATTTATTTGAGGAAGCGTAAAATTGTTGAAGAACAAAGTTAACTTCAGCAAATAATAGTGGAAGGAAGACTAAGGATGGTTAGATCCTAGCACGTGAGGGCAGCAGAATAGAATATGAGACTTGCTACGGGTGTGAAGTCACTGACCCAACCAGTGTTCAGGGTGATCATGTATACCGGAAATGCACAAATTATTGTCCTTGGTTTTCAAGCTCAGTTGCGTTTCTGAGACACTGCACATTCACGAGGCTGAGAGGTGATGGAGAACAGTTCAGGGAGGTGGTCACACTGCATTTGCAGTGACTGTTGAAAAGAAGGGAATGTGTGATCATCAGGCAGTTCAGTGAATCAGGTCGGAGTTACCTGGTCACAAATTCTTCTCTTTTCTGTTCTGGAAGTTGAGGATGGAGCTGGTACCTTTAAAGAGTGCAATGAGAGCCAGGCGTTTGGCCCACAAATCGTCTGAATGCACGGGAGGAGAGGAAAAAGATAGGAAGAACAATGATGATAAGACTTCATTATTTCGGTATTTCTGCAGGTGCGGACGTGACTCCAGGGTCAAGGATGTCATTGAGTGTTTGCAGGGTATCCTGAAGAGGAATGAGAAAAGAAAGAGATCGTGGGACATACTGGTACTATAACATACAGCAAAAGTCCAGCGAGATAAATAGATTAAGAAGCAAAACCTCAAAGGTGGGAATGGCAGGATTACTCCAACAGCCACGTGCTAGCATGCATAAAAATATAAGAAGAAAGCAAAAGAATATATGACACAACAGTTGATGCAGGAGGGAGGGTGTGCGATTCCTCGATCAATGGGACCTTTCTGGCGAAAGGTGCAAACTCGAAAAGTGGGACAGTCCGCATCTAATTCAGAATGTGGCGAATATCCTGGTGTAAAGGTTTGCTTGTGATGTTAGCAGGAGTTTCAACCAGCTCAGTAGGGGCAAGGGACACTGTGTTAGTTCAATAGTAACACAGCATAAGTTACAACAGAAACCAAGGCAAGTGAGTTCAGTCATGTGGTCTCTCAAAGGAATGGAGTGAGTCGGCAGAGGCTCTGACCTAATCCCGGGAGAATTAGAGACAAAACAGATGGATTAAGGGCGTGGATTGACACATGGAGTAGCAATTTTGTGCTATTTCACGAACGTGTTTGAAGGAGGGACAAGTTTGGCAGCTTATCATTCAGGAAGGTAGGATTGTCAGACATGAGAGGTGTTGGTCAGATATGAGAGGAAGTCAGTGGTTGCAGCATGGGGATAACATCTTTGATGGGTCGTCAACTGAGGCGGTGTGGGTAATACTTAGGAGTTTAAGGGGAGTAATCTTGCTGTTAGGAGCATATTCTCGGCCTTCAAACAGTCAACGGGTAATTGAGGAACAGTTATGTCGTCAATTTGCTAAATTGTAAATGATCACTATCAGCAGATCATTTTAAGAAAACAGTCCTCAGGGAAATATTAATACAATTCAATATGTAATCTCTCCCCTTGTTTTAAAAATGTGATTGAAGAAAGCACTCTGAGTGGGAAGTGCTTGAAACTTGAGGAAAATATTGCTTCGATGTAGCTGATTGAACGGACCTGATTTCTCCTGAGAAATTCGATACATTACATTCACAAAGATAGAACATCCCAAATTCAGCTAACAGCCACGTCACTGAGAAACGCTATCAAATCCAAACTCACAAGAACACATGACAACACATTCAAATGATGGTGTCTCCAGGTACAGCAGCTGAATGACTATGGTGCTAG
>NC_057746.1:4925323-4926019 GCF_004010195.1 Chiloscyllium plagiosum | reverse complement strand
TCACTGAAAATATCCGCATAGGAATGCTAATGTCAACGTCTTTAACAAAAACAAAAACTGTTGCCCAAAAAATAACAAACAGAAAAAAAGATCTATTTAATAAGACAAAGTACAAATATATTTTCTGAAACAGAAGCAAGAAAATAGAGAATCAACTCTCTTCCATCTCAATATCCTCACAACAGTCAGTTAATGTCAGTGAAGGATCACTCCTACCTTAACTGTAATTTGTTACTCAATTCACAAGCTTGCAAAACATACCCCTCAGACTTTCTACATTTTGATCAGATGCGATTTTCTTCACTGCTCTTGCTAAGTCTGCAATATACACACGGAGCAAATAATCCAATGATGTTTTTTCCCGAACTCATTTTCAGGAAACTCGCTGTCCAATTGAACAGTTAAAAACGGTTGATTTTTTTCCAATTCTGAAAGCCTGGCGCCTTCTTTCCAGCTTTGAAAGCCTGGAGATTGCCACCACTTTATCTTTCTGTTGACATTAATTTTCTCCACTGAAACCTGATTTGGTCATCTGTTTATCTGTTTGCCAGGAGACGTAAATTAGGACATTTCAACAACCCTTTCAAGTTTCACAACATCTTTCCGATAGGAAGGAGACCAGAATTGCACGCAATATTCCAACAGTGGCCTAACCAATGTCCTGTACAGCCGTAACATGACCTCCCAACTCCTGTA
>NC_057746.1:4923596-4925317 GCF_004010195.1 Chiloscyllium plagiosum | reverse complement strand
GCAGCACCTCGCATTTATCTGAATTAAACTCCACCTGCCACTTCTCAGCCCATTGGCCTATCTGGAAAAGATTTACAAAGATGTTGCCAGGGTTGGAGGACCTGAGCAAAAGGGAGACGATGACCAGGCTGGGGCTGTTTTCCCTGGAGCGTCTGAGACTCAGGGGTGACCTTATAGAGGTTTACAAAATTATGAGGGGCACTCCACCTGCCACTTCTCAGCCCATTGGCCCATCTGGAAAAGATTTACAAGGATGTTGCCAGGGTTGGAGGACCTGAGCAAAAGGGAGACGATGAGCAGGCTGGGGCTGTTTTCCCTGGAGCGTCTGAGACTGAGGGGTGACCTTATAGAGGTTTACAAAATTATGAGGGGCATGGATAGGACAAACAGACAAACACTTTTCCCTAGGGTCGGAGAGTCCAGAACTAGAGGGCATAGGTTTAGGGTGAGAGGGGAAAGATATAAAAGAGACCTAAGGGGCAACGTTTTCACGCAGAGGGTACGTGAATGGAATGAGTTGCCAGAGGAAGTGGAGGAGGCTGGTACAATTGCAACATTTTGGGAGGCATTTGGATGGGTATATGAATAGGAAAGGTTTTGTGGGATATGGGCCTGGTGCTGGCAGGTGGGACGGGTTGGACCGAAGGATCTGTTTCCATGCTGTGCATCTTTCTGACTCTATGACTCTCATTAACGCCCCATGTAGCTCATCTCGTCAAATTAAAGCAAAACGCTGTGAACGCTCGAATTCTGATGAAATTCCGAAGTGCTGAAGATTAGTCATACTAGATTTGAAAAGTTAACTCAGTTTCGTTCCCAGTAAGTTCTGCCAGACACTTTGAGATGTTTTCCAGCATTTCCGTTTTTATTTCAATATATCTCAATTTGCTTTACATGCACGCTTTCTTAAAAGGTGTGTTGAAATCGCCAGTGAAAATCTACTTCCGGGACATTTAACAAAGCATGTACTCATCACAGTACTAAATCCAAAAGCCAAATTACCTTTACTTTAACAAAGTTGCCACAGTCCCAGAGGACTACAACGCTGCTCTCCCACGAGAGAGAGATGACACGTGGTGGTTTAACCTGGGGGTCACGATGCCACGGATGAGGACCGAGGTTGAGATGTTGTAAACCTCCTGGTAATCTCACCGGTAAGTGAATTGAATCCGAGTTTTTGGCTAAAATCTGCTTCACAAACCAGCCAAATTAAGGTCACTTACCACCAGTACCGGCATCTTTCATTAACAATGTACATGAATTGAGCGTTACCAGAAGTGGAATGAGCCAAAGGTAACAGGGTCACATTATAGGATCACACAGTTATTCAGTACGGAAACAGATTCTTCAATCCAACTCGCCCGTGGCAACCAGATACCGTAAATTAATCTAGTCCTATTTGCGACCGTTCGTCCTACATCCCTCTCAACCCTTCCTATTCATATCCACATCCAGTTGCCTTTCAAGTGTTGTTATTGCATCACCCTCCACCATTTACTCTGGCAACTCATTCCTTACACCTTCCAATCTCTGCGTGAAAAATGTTGCTCGTTAGGTCCCCACTAAAATTTATCTCTTATCACCTTAAACCTACGCTCTCCAGTATGCACTCCCCCACCCCTGGGAAAAGACCGTGTGTATTCACTCCATTCTTACCCCTCATGATTTTGTGCTCTAAGATTAAAATTGCCCATTTTGGATGCGGTTGAAGAGGTGGTGAG
>NC_057746.1:4921682-4923096 GCF_004010195.1 Chiloscyllium plagiosum | reverse complement strand
GTTTCTAACCTCACATTCATGCCATCAACAAAACCGCGCATTCCCGGATTTGTAACATTTGTATCACCATTATCTCAAAATCTACAGCTGCAAACCTCCTTCAAGTCTCGTTTCCTTTGGACAGGACAATTTCCACACATTCAAGTCACCTTACACTATAATTACCCTGTATAAACTCCGGACAAATCCAGTCCCATTTTCTCCCTCGCCCAATTATTCTGAGACGTTGTCACTCCTCTAAATCTTTGCTCTTGAGCATGCTCCACTTTGCCTCTCCCAATTACACAACGATCTCACCACACCAAGTACTTTGTGTACCCACTCAAATTTCTGGGAGTTAACTGCTGCTCACAATTAGGGGGAAAAAGAAAGGATTTGGCAAACGTCAGATACTTGGCGAGCTTATTGATGATTGGGACCGTTATCCAGTGTGGATTATGTGGAGGTAGTGGGGTCGGATCGAACTGGGTACAAGACTTCCTATCGCACAATGCACATGCGATGCATGATTACTTTGATTGTTTACAAGGATTGATCACTGTTTAACCAATACTGCGAACCACAAAACCTACTCTTAATCACTTCTGCATCCAGACCAAGAATAAAGCCATTACAAGTCAAATGCTCCTCCTATAAACGTTGGAATCATGGTAAACACCGCTGTTATCCAGCACAAAACTAACTTAATGGCACTGTCGCTGTTGATCAGTTTTTGACACTAGAGATTCTGGCACATTTAGGAAGAATTTAAAATAAACATTAAATAATTCTGCTTTGTATCTTCTTAATTTAATATGCTAATTGGATATTTGCCTTGGAAGAAAGAAAGATTTATTAAGGATTGGAATGACTCATATTCCCTTGATGCCTGTACCTGCGGGGATTTCTTCAAAACATTTATAAGGAATCGCCTGGAAACGCATTGGTAGTCATACAGTCAACACCCTGTTCCTGGTAGATCAGAATTTGGTGTTTCTAAACAGAGATGGGTTATCCTGTAATTTATCAGATAGATCTAATTTTCTACCCGGTACTTGCAGCCATCGGTATTCCAGGTAAGGCACTGAAACGGAATGGTATTGTTGGGTATGGATGGGCAACTGTCCATGTTATTGATTGGCAGTTAGTTAATCACAATTAAGTGTACAATCCTTGCTTGGAGAACCGTTTTTATTCACTCATCGACATGGGTATCAATGGCTGGACCAGCATTTATTGCACGCCCGTAATTGTCCTTGAGAACATGGTGGTAAGCTCCTTTTTGAAGCTCTGCAATCCTTGTGATGCATGGTGGGAAATCTAGAACTTTGACCCAGGGAAGAAACCGTGACAAATTTCAACGTCAGGACTGTGGCTGGTTTGGAAGGGAATTTTAGTTGGGTGGCGGGGGGCGGGTGGGTGGGGGTGGTGTTTC
>NC_057746.1:4903816-4918874 GCF_004010195.1 Chiloscyllium plagiosum | reverse complement strand
CCACTCACCTATTGTACTCTATGTTACTCTATCCCCACCCCCATCCTCCTCTAGCTTATCTCTCCACGCTTCAGGCTCTCTGCCTTTATTCCTGATGAAGGGCTTTTGCCCGAAACGTCGATTTTTTCTATCCTCGGATGCTGCCTGAATTGCTGTGCTCTTCCAGCACCACTGATCCAGAATCTGGTTTCCAGCATCTGCAGTCATTGTTTTTACCTCGTTGTTTTTACCCCTTTTTATCTAGTTTATAAGGATGAGTTGTAACGTGTGAACAGGTTGATTGAAATTATCAAACGTCATTATGTTGATTCTCACTGCAATTTTTACCCGAAATAATAAACGTCAGTGCTCACCACAAGGTTAAAACGATCTATACTTTACACACGAGCATTAAACCTTTTCCCAAAATGTGTCAATTATGCAAGGCCCGGAAATAAATTATCTTTATTTTTCAAAAAAGAAACTAAACCTTGGATTTGATTGCGAAATGTGAATATTGAATAATTAAGCAGTTATAATCTTAATTCGTGTTCATATGTTGTTTCACAAGAAAAAATTCAGTTGTTACCCAATTCCAAACTTGATTTCATTGTATTTGTGACTGATTTACATAGAAGTGGAATTCAGATTATTTCTGTTGTTCGCACATATTTTTCTTGCCAGATTTTGTATTTTGTATTCTTTCAGGTTTTACTTCACAAAGATTTTTGCAGATCAATTCTGGTCATCATCAACAATCCAGGTCTCTGTATGAACTGACAGACTGTCATAAAATATCGTAGCCTAACCCTAATTGTCTCACTATTGCATAGACAATGAGGAAACAAAACACAATTATGATGTCTATATTCAATAAGACCTGCCAATATGTTGCGTGTGTCGCATCAGCACAAACCAATCTGAACATGGGTAGTGTGCACTCTATGTTTAATATCAACAATAACATAACTATTCGAAGGTTTGTAGACGACAAGGCGGGAGGGAACCTTTGAAGCCTGGGTGTTTCATTTATGGAAAAATGCCATATGCGGGACATTGTTTAGAAACATCCTTGTATTTATTTTTAGCGTTAGTAACTTTGCCACTATCTGAAATGAAACTCTTAATTTAAAGTAAATGTGTTCGTAGCCTTTCATAAATTTGGTACTGAATTCTGTGCCTATCTAAGCACCGCACTTGAGCACACTGTATCTCAATGTTTATAAAATCAATTTCAATTGGTGCAATAAAAACAAGATATTGGGAGAGTATGAAACTAAAATTTAGATCTCACGTTCTTTACAGTTAACTTGGTGGCTATTGTGATACTCATTCGAGGGAAGTGTGGTCTCTCCAAAAGCGTCACTTGGTACCTAGGATCTATGGCAGCAGCAGACCTAGCAGTGGTTATCACTGATGTTCTATTACACTGGATCAATAACATGTATTTGCCGATTAGTTTCCTATATCTGACTCCTATATGCACTGTAAACTTTGTCATGTATATTATAGCTGTGGACTGCTCTGTCTGGTTCACTATTGCCTTCACTTTTGATCGCTTTGTAACAATTTGCTGTCAGAAATTACAAACGAAATATTGCACTGATAAAACAGCCAAAATGATTATCGTGTCTGTGTTTGTGGTGAGCTGTCTGAGGAGCATTCCATTTTACTTTTCATTTCAACCTGCCCTTATCATTGACAACGTGCCATGGCATTGTGTTCCTTCAACTGCCTATCTGTATTCCCCCTTATGGAAGGTATACGAATGGGTTGACAGCATCATAACGCCTCTCTTGCCATTTTTGTTAATTCTGATATTCAATGCTCTGACTGTTAAACATATTATATCAGTGAATAAAGTTCGCATGCATCTGCGGAGTAACAGTGCGAATCAGAACGACCCAGAGATAAACACTGTAAACTTTGTCATGTATATTATAGCTGTGGACTGCTCTGTCTGGTTCACTGTTGCCTTCACTTTTGATCGCTTTGTAACAATTTGCTGTCAGAAATTACAAACGAAATATTGCACTGATAAAACAGCCAAAATGGTTATCGTGACTGTGTGCGTGTTGAGCTGTCTGAGGAGCATTCCATTTTACTTTTCAGATGAACCTGCCTTTATCATTGACGACGTACCATGGCATTGTGTACCGACCACTGCCTATCTGTATTCCCCCTTATGGAAGGTATACGAATGGGTTGACAGCATCATAACTCCTCTCTTGCCATTTTTGTTAATTCTGATATTCAATGCTCTGACTATTAAACATATTATATCAGTGAATAAAGTTTGTATGCATCTGCGGAGTAACAGTGCGAATCAGAACGACCCAGAGATAAAGAATCGGAGAAAATCCATGATTTTGCTTTTCACTATTTCGACCAATTTCATACTCTTGTGGTTGACATATGTTGTGTATTCGGTAAACTGGCCAGTGATGAACTTTAATTACACTGACAAATATTACAACAACTCGACATATATTCTCCAGCAGGTTGGGTTCATGCTGCAGCTCCTCAGTTCTAGCAGCAATACTTGTATCTACGGACTAACGCAGAGGAAGTTCAGGGAAGAGCTGAGGAATGGGGTGAAATATTTCTTCACACTGAATGGAAAATTATGCAAACAATCAGTTACTGGCATTTAATTTTAAATTTTACTCCCTTTCATATTCCTTCAATTTCAGTGTGCACTTCACAATTAAATAGAAGATTCAATGCCATTTTCCATAATAGTGTGCAATGTTAAAGGGCTTGAAATGTATTTTATCAGAAAAGCAAAAATAAAAAATGTGCATAGATTAGGGAACCATCCAATCTCAATTTGCTGTCTGGTGCATTTTGGTTTCCAAAACTATTACTTTGTCGGAAAATTGACATTACACAGCATGAACCACTGTCCTGGAGCATCGGTTCTTCTAACATACCCTCGATTAAATGTTTGGATCAATTCATGTAATAATTTGTTTCGGGTCTAACCTGATGGAAATGTGAAATTTGCAGAAATGGGTTTCTCACAGAAGAGACCAAAGTAGCATCAAATGTGGTCGAAATCTATGATTGTGATTGATACCATAATTCTCTTCTTCCCTGAGAACATGTGCAGAAAGCCGGCACATATTTCAGCCCCACGATTGAAAGTCCAGTGCCGTACCGTATCTATAACACAAAAGGATCATGCAAGCTGGAGTGAGTATTACTTTCTCCAAATCGCTCAATCCTCGCAATGTTGGTCTTGAGGTACATCATTTTCACAGACCGCAATTCCCTTCCCACGTGGTTGAAGATGCCCTCCAACGCATTTCATCCACACCCGGCACCTCCGCCCTCAAACCACACCCCTCTAATCGTAACAAGGACAGAACACCTCCTCCACCCCACCCCCTGTCCTCACCTTCCACCCTACCAACATTCGCATAAACCGCATCATCCACGACATTTTCGCCACCTCAAAATGGACCCCACTGACAGGGATATATTTCTCTCTGCACTCCTTTCCGCTTTCCGCAAAGACCGTTCCATCCGTGACTACCTGGCCAGGTCCACGTCACCCCCCTACAACCCACCCTCCCCTCCTGGCACCTTCCTCTGCCACCGCAGGAATTGCAAAACCTGCGCCCACACTACCCTATCACATCCATCAAAGTTTCACCTGCACATCCACAATGTTATTTATTATATCCGTTGCTCCCTTTCCGGTCTCCTCTACATTTGGGTGACTGGATGACTTCTGGCTGAGCGCTTTAGGGAACATCGAGACACCCGCACCAATCAACCCCACCGCCCGGTGGCCAGCATTTCAACTCCCCCTCCCACTCTGCCGAGGACATGGAGGCCCTGGACCTCCTCCACTGCTACTCCCTCACCACCCTACGCCTGGATGGAGAACGCCTCTTCTTTTGTCTCGGAACACTTCAACCCCAGGACATCATGGACTTCACCAGATTCCTCATTTCCTCTTCCCCTACCTTACACCAGTTCCAACTTTCCAGCTCAGCACCATCCTACCTGCCAATCTTCCTTCCCACCTATCCGCTCCACCCTCCTCTCTGATCTATCACCTTCATCCCCACCTCCATCCGCTTTCGTACACTTGGCTACCTTCTCCCCAGCCCCACCCCCTCCCATTTATCTCACCACCCCAAAGGCTCCCTGCCTTCATTCCTGATGAAGGGCTTTTGCCCGAAACGTCGATTTTCCTGCTCTTTGGATGCTGCCTGACCTGCTGTGCTTATCCAGCACCACTGCAGTATCTGCAGTCCTGACTTTTGCCGACATCATTATCACAATCGAAAATGCTTTGAAATCTCTTTTCGATATTTTCCCTACCCCACGTTCAACAAGTGTTTGAAGTTCAAAGACTTCATCACTACCAATGTTTTGAATCCTGCTTTATCTTGCCTCTAGATCAGAACTATCCCAGGCCTTAGCTATATTCATCCTGAGCAGGATGGTTCCACAATTGTGTCTTTTATCTCCTGTCAACCTGTCTCAGAGAATAGTCCTGTGCATGAATTCCACATCCTGCTACTTGCGCTCATTTCCTCTCCATCAATAACCACTCACCTCCTCTTCAACTGCATCCAAAATGAGCAATTTTGATCTTAGAGAATAAAATCAACAGGGGTAAGAATGGGTGAATAGACACGGTCTTTTCCCCGGGGTGGGGGAGTACAAAACTGGAGAGCATAGGTTTAAGGTGACAAGACAAAAATTTAAATGGGGCCTAATGAGCAACATTTTTCACGCAGAGGTTGGTAGGTGTCTGGAGTGGTAAAAACAATGACTGCAGATGCTGGAAACCAGATTCTCGCCGTTTCGGGCAAAAGCCCTTCATCAGCGTGCATGCAAAGCAAACAGCGAGATAAATTGAAATATAAGGGGGGGTAGGTATAGGACAGATGTTAGGGGTAGGTTCTTTACTCAGCGAGTCGTGAATTCGTGGAATGCCCTGCCAGTAGCAGTGGTGGACTCTCCCTCATTATGGGCATTTAAGCGGGCATTGGATAGGCATATGGAGGATAGTGGGCTAGTGTAGGTTAGGTGGGCTTGGATCGGCGCAACATCGAGGGCCGAAGGGCCTGTACTGCGTTGTATTCTTCTATGTTCTATAAGCAGAAATGCTGAAAAAAAAACTCGGCGTGTCTGGCAGAACTGAGCGAAACTGAGTTAACTTTTTGAATCCAGTGTGATTAATCTTCAGCACTTTGGAACTTCATCAGAATTCCAGCATTCTCAACATTTTGCTTTAATTTGACTAGATAAGCTACATGGAGCGTTAATTGCTGAAATGTGCTAATTTACATCTTCTGGCAAATAGACAAACAGATGACCAAATCAGGTTTTAGTGGAGAAAAAAAAGCTTCATGTCAAAGAAGGATGAAGTTGTGGCAATCTCCAGGCTTTCAGAACTGGAAAGAAATTTTCAACCGTTTTTAGCTGTTCAATTAGTTAGAAAAGAAAACAATAGTTGGGTTATTTGCTCCGTGTATACTGTATTACAGAAACTCTGAGAGGTATGTTTTACAAGCTTGTGAATTGAGTAATATTACAGTTAAGGTAGGAGTGATCCTTCACTGACATTAACTGACTGTTGTGAGGATATTGAGATGGAAGAGAGTTGATTACCTTTTTTCTTGCTTCTGTTTCAGAAAATATCTTTCCGCTTTGTCTTACTATATAGAGCTTTTTGTTTGTTTTTGTTTTCGGGATACATGTTTTATTTTTGTTAAAGACGTTGACATTAGCATTCCAATGCAAATATTTTCAGTGACTGACCACCATGGTAACCAAACTGAAGCAATACAATACTTAATGTATCAAGACATTTCACACTCTGGCATGTGGTTTGCCCCGTTTTATGGCCAATGGTTTCCAGAAGATACCGTTTCTCTCTTAAAATTGAACGCAATATTTCTGCGAAGACAAATTTAGGTATTCACCAAAATCTTACACCTTGCCTTCTCCACTCTTACCTAACCACTAATCCCTTTAATACATAACTCTTTCAGCTCCGCACACGTCATTCAAATGCTTCGGTCTAGCTACCAGCAGGCTAGTATTCCTGCAATGATACTATGAGGCCCTGATTATTAAAACAACACATCTCCACAGAGTGTATAAACGCTATTATGGCTCACAGTTTTTGCAGACATCTGCAGATTCTCTGCTCATTTTACTCTGCTCTCTACCCCTTGCTTTCAGTTGAACATAGTCATCTCAGTTCTAAAGTGTCATCCATTCAGTTTGATGCTGTGCTCTACGGACTGCAGATGAGCTGCAGGGATGCAGGAGAAAGGTACAAGATAGTCTTACAAGGCACCATGACACCATGACTCTCATACCTTGCACCATAGCCATTCAACTGCTGTACCTGGAGACGCCATCATTTGAATGTCTTGTCATGTGAACATTATTTTTTTTCCCAAAGGCTTACTAATTTCCCAAAAACCTGTGCTAGGATTTGATAGGTTTTCTGTGTCCTGTGGCTGTTAGCTGAATTTG
This sequence comes from Chiloscyllium plagiosum, assembly GCF_004010195.1. Classification (NCBI taxonomy): domain Eukaryota; kingdom Metazoa; phylum Chordata; class Chondrichthyes; order Orectolobiformes; family Hemiscylliidae; genus Chiloscyllium; species Chiloscyllium plagiosum. The sequence goes on along the minus strand of NC_057746.1, from coordinate 4,912,385 downwards.
GGATATTCCATCTTTGTGAATGTAGTGTATCAAATTTCCCAGGTCCCTTCAATCAGCTACATTGAAGCAATATTTTCCTTCAAGTTTCAAGTACTTCCCACTCAGTGTGCTTTCTTCAATCACATTTTTAAAGCAAAGGGGGAAATTACATACCGCATTGTATTAATATTTCCCTGAGGACTGCTTTCTTAAAATGATCTGCTGATAGTGATGTTATAGCTCATTTTACAATTTGCCCAACTGTCTTTTCTGTTAGTCACATTGTGCCTGGGAAGTTGGGAGGCTGGGCAGAGCAAAGAAAGGACACACATTGTCTGTTTCTGCTCACTATCCAATGTCCTGTTGGAAATAGAAGAGGTTCTCAGCGAGTTGTAGGAGTGTGGAACGCCCTGCCTGCAACTGTTAGTAGACTCACCAAATTTAAAGGCATTTAAATGGTCATTGGATAAACATATGGATCAAAATGGAATAGTGTAGGATAGATAGGATTATTGGTTTAGCTCAGTTGGTTGGATTGTTAGTTTGAAAGCAGTATGATGCCAACAGCATGGGATCAATTCCCTTCACCAGTTTGAGGTTACCGTGAAGGACTCCCCTTCTCAACCTCTTTCCTCGCCTGATGTCTGGTTGCCCTCAGATTAAATCACCACCAATCGCTTCTCTCTCTCATGAGAGAGCAGCACCTATGTTCCGGTAAGACAATGGCAACACAACAAGGATAGACAGGCTTTAGATTGGTTCCACAGGTTGGCGCAAAGGGCCTGTACCTTGCTGTATTGTCCTATGTGAGACTGTGGATTGTGAGGAACAGAATTAATTTGTATCTGATTCCTCCACACAGGGGAACAGCATTGTGTTACAGTCTCTAACTGAGATGTCAAGTCCTTCAACAAAAGAAGAGATCGAGTTGGAAGAAACGATGTTTCCTTTTCATGATTTACGAATGCCCTCTAATACACCAGAAAATGCAAATACAATGGACACTGCAGATTGATCATGACCAGTAGCTAAGGAACAACTGCACAACTGTGGGAAGACATCCAGTCCTTTCACAGTATTTCTCAACACAGAAAAGGCAGGACAGTGATACCAACATCTGGAAATCAGTTTCTCTCGACTGATCTGAAACTGGTCAGTGGTGTGGAGCCTTCATCAGAACCAACCTTTCTGAAGCTTCGGCTGTAGGTGATTGGTCAGGATGAGGTTGGGGAAAAGTGTGATTGTCTCCAAGTGTGGTGAAAGCTCTAATCCTTCATCAAGCCTCATAATCCACTGATTGATTCCTACAGGAGAGAAGCTGTTTAAGTATGAGGTGTGTGAGAAGGCTGCACAGGCTCATAACATCTCCTGACACAAGGTGACTCTGGAGCACAGTGACATGGAAAATAAACTTTTCAAGTGTGAGGTGTGTGAAAAAGTATTTGCTCGGTTATCCGTGCTTCAGAAACATCAACGCATCCACACTGGGGAGAAGCTCTTCACATGTGAGGTGTGTGACAAAGCACTCACATGGTAATTGAGTCTCAGGCTCCATTGGACCGTCCAGGCAGGGGCGAAACCTTTTAAGTGTACGGTTTGTAAGAATGCTTCTGCAACATCTACAAGATCTTAACGTATCAGAGGATTCATTCAGGTGAGATGTTGTTCAGATGCAGGTCGTGCAACAAATCATTCTTAAATTCATCTGACTTTCACATGCACCAACGTTTTCACACAATGGAGGAGCAGTTGTCAAACAGTGAAAAACCCTTCACATGCAAGATGTCTGAGAAATCATTCGCTTTCAACCCTTCACGTACATCAACACATTCACACCGGTAAGAAACCTTTCACATTCCCGATCTGTAACAAATCATTCTTGGGACTCTTCGAACCTTCACAGACACCAACACATTCACACAGGGGAGAAGCCGTTCATACGCCTTGTGTGTGACAAATCGTTCTTGGACTCCAACACACACACAGGGGAAAAAACAGTCACATGCTGGTGTGTGGCAGATCATTCACTGATTCAGAGACACTTTGCAGACACCAACGCATTTACGCAAGGGAGAAACCATTCAAGTGCGATGTCTGTGAAAAGGCCGTCATGCTGTTATCAAACCTCATGGCCCATCAGATATTCCACACAGGGCAGAAACTCTTCAGATGTGAGGTTTGTGACAAATCATTGTCGCGGTTATCACTTCTTCATCGACCGTCAATGCATTCACACAGGCAAGAAACCATTCAAGTGCAAAGTGTGTAACAGATTACTCGCTCAGTCATCACACCTCCACACACACTAATGCACTCACACAGGGGCGAAACCCTTCACATGTGAAGAGTGTCACCGCTCATTCTCATGGTCATTGCAGCTCCGCAAACACCAACAGATTCACATGACAGAACCCACTTAAGTGACAGATCATTCGTGCTGCTAACACACCTCTACGCCTATTAGTATGTTCACATTGGAGAGAACTTTCATGAGCGCAAATTGAGATAAAGCTTTGCAGCACCTTCAAGACTCTTGAGGATTCAGAGCATTCACCCAACAGAGAAAAACCATCAAATATGAGCTGAGAAATATGTCTGTCAAATCCTTCAAGCCGTCATTGAAATTCTACACATACGAATGCAATCAAAAGGCACCGAACCCATTCAAGCATGAGCTGTGCGATGTGCCTGCAGCCATGGAACCTCTTGCCAACGATAGGGTTTCCACAGGAGAGAAACCCTTCAGGTGTGATGTTTCTTACAAGACTTTCAGCTCCATTTCTGAGCTTCTGGAGCAACATTGGTGACAAAGCTATCAGGTGTGAGGTCCAGGACAAGGCTTTCACACAATCAACCTGTCTCCTAGTCTATCATCATACACAGAGGAGAAACACGATCAGTGTGAGCTCTGTTTTAAAGTCTTCACACAGTTGTTGGTGGTCCTGGGGAATCAACAAACCCACAAGGGAGACAAACCAGTTGAGGCGTGTCAGGATGGTTTCACCTTCTCCTCTGTCACCGTGTTCCAAAGTCGCCTTATTGATTTGAAGGTGAACTTCTTCCATTGAAATGAGAACTGTCTGTGTTGTTCACACAGGGGAGCTGTCACTCTATAGCACCGTCTGTCTCAGCAGGGTCTGACTCCAATCTCGCCTTCCAGCAGCCCAAATGTTTGAGAAAATTCTATTTTAACTTTGGCTAGAGGGCCGAATACAACCAAAAGAATACATTCATAGAACAGAAATATAGGAACTGAGAGACAGTCAGACCAAAGAGCTTCAAACTTTCATTAAAGCAAAATTCCTCCAAAGGAAAAACAAAACCCAATCAGGATTCAGAAATCAGATATTTAAAAGCTGAATGAATCCGGCAATTCCTGAGGGAGAAGCAACAACAGTTGGATATGACCGATGGAATACCTTGATCAATGATGAGCCTGTTATATAGAAATACACAAAACTAGAAATGAACTCAGAATATTTATTACAGAAGGAAGATCCTGACCATGATGATGGAATTGAATCTGAACAAAAACATTCTTCGATGACTATATAAAAGGTATGGCCTGTAATGGCTCACCTAAAAAGGTCAGGACAACAGCAGGTCATAAAACTCCAGCTCGGATTGGCATAGTCAAAAAAAACTTTACAAATCAAGTTGACTTTCAGATATAAAAAGGAGTTGTAAAGAGTTCCTGCCCACACAAGGCACAATGTATTGAAGTCAGAATCACAGAATTGGCATTATTCCAAGCCTCAGAACAACTGACTCCTACCTGCGCAGATGCCTATTAATGAGCTAGACGCTGTGATCAAGACATTCCCTTTGAGAAAGAAATCATTATGCATGCACGCCTTTAGAAAGTGGAAAAATACAGCTGGTCTTAGGAAGAGCAAACCAGAAGTATAGATACGGAGCCACAACAATTGCTTACTCTCTGTGAAATGCATCTGGATATCCAAACACTTATCAGTGCCATCAACCTCTGGAAGGTCAAGTACTGGCAGAAATGCTGAAACGAAAAGGGAAATATCAGTAGATCACAAACAAGATGAATTAATTAGCTCATTCAGGGCTTTAGAGTTGAAGGCTCCAGCTCTATCAAAGTGAAATACCCTTACCATTCCAACAATAGGGATTAACTCTCTTTCAACATCAGCAAGAATATTGCATACACAGAACTTGACACCGAGGAGGTCAGGGAACTTTGTTTGTTATTGGTGTCCGAAATATGTTGAAACATCGTAATAATTACATCGCTAATTACACAGGGGAGCAATTTTCTGCAATATAAAAAAAAAATAATAAAACCCCGATGATACTAATTGATTCCATTGCGCAAGTAAAGTGATTAGTGAAGTTGGTGACAAACTGACCACATTCCTGGAATGATTTCAAATCTCTCTAATTTGAGGTTTTCGCCTAACATTAATTTCAACCAGAAAAGTTTGTCTTGCAAGGGGGTAAAGAGGGAAAAATATGAACAGCACTGTCTTCAATTCAAGGGGTAGACTGGACAAAGAGGTGGAAAATGAAGGAAGGTATGAAATGAGAACAGAAAGATAAAGATTCAGAGAGAATTCAGAAGCATGCAGCTGAGAAGGTTGAAGACACAGCTGTCAATGGCGAAGTGAAGAAAATGGGGTGGATTTGGTAAAGGCTGAAATTGATCTGAAAAGAACACTGGGCATTAATCTGAAAGATTGTACCTCTGACAAGGATCTTCGCCACCACCAGCACCACTCCATCTGCTTCCACCCTCCTCTCTGGGGTCCTACTCATTGCCGAGGGACTATGACACCAATTGTGATAGAAATTGTATGAGTTTTAAAGTCTCTCCCTATGCTGCTCACTTGTCCATAAACAGATTGTGATTTTCCCCTTCTTCTAAAGAGTGGGGAGCATTTACCATCGATCGCCTTTTTTTTTGGTTTATATTAGATTACTTACAGCGTGGAAACAGGCCCTTCGGCCGAACAAGTCCACACCGACCCGCAACCCACCACCCTACTTTTACCCCTTCACCTAACACTACGGGCAATTTATTATGGCCAATTCAGCTAGCCTGCACATTTTTGGATTGTGGGAGGAAACCGGAGCACCCGGAGGAAACCCACGCAGACACGGGGAGAATGTTGCAAACTCCACACAGAGAGTCGCCTGAGGTGGGAATTGAACCCGCGTCTCTGTACCACGTGCGGGACGTTATAAGGATTGCAACAACACTGGTAAAGTTAAACCTGAGGTACAATTTATTTCACACATTCTTAGATATTTAGGAATTGTTCACAATATATCCATGCTTACAAACATACATAAAGATGTAGAATTGCAACAAGTCATGACCCTGGTGGGAATAGTGCAATGAAAAACAAGCCTCGCGACTGAAGTTGTCACAAGTGTTAGGTATGTATAGTTGTATCTCTGGAATGGTTAATGCTTAAATGTGCAATCTAAGGTAAGCAAGGATGTATTAACTGTAGATGTCTGCACCAACATGTGTCAAAAGCAGATTAATTATTGATAAAATCTTTAACTCAACTGCCTTAAAATCCAAACGCACACAAACATATACGATGGACAAGACAGACAGTCATGGTTGGAATATCGTTGATGGAAAATAGATAAGTCTGTGGATCAGATTCCAATCCAAATGCCATGACTCTCATGGTTTGTTGTTGTTTTTGTTACTGACATTATATTGTTGCTGACTGAAAATATCCTAAGTTCAGTAGCCACTGAATTAGATATAGGTCTTGTTTCTCAATTGAACGTTTTCTTTCTTCCAATGTCATTTCTTTCCCACATGACTAGAGAGAAGTGGATTTCACTTGCTGGCAGACTTGAAGACTGAGTCCCGACTCTCCACACAGTTGAGTGACAAACTACGTCTTAACAATTTGCCCTGTTGCTGGGCAAATTACTTTTTAATACAAGGACATCTGGTGCTGGTGTGTCCATAAAAGTATCGGAATGAGCTTCCAGGAAATGTATCTGCTCTTGTGTAACCTCAAAGTTACAATGAAGTTCTATTTTTCCTTTGAGTTATGAAAATAAGTAAGACTTTTTTTTTCAGTTTCTACTTCCTTATCTAGTGTGTCATTCTTAATTAATGAATAGAGAGTATTCAATTAGTAGCCTCTTTAGTACAAAACAAAACAACGATTTACCAGTTTATCAGCGCCTTTGCTTTTACAACTGGAGTTAATATTTCAAGTTCAATGTGGCTGTCCTTCTGAACCAGCTCAGACTCAAAATGTTCACCTGGTTCCTCTTTCCAGTCAATGCTGCCAGACCTGCGGAGTTTGCTGTTTTTTTTTTGCAAGGGTTAAGTGAAAAGTTATTAATACATCTTTATGTTGTGAGAGGAGCTTTCTTTGAGACCGTTTTCTTGTAGCAGATTAAAGCTCAACCCTCAACCATTAGTATTCCAGACCCATCTAGATGTACCTGGTGTCGAATGCCTGGCTCATGTTGATTTTGGAGAAGTTTCCATAAGATTATTTCTAATTCCAGTTAATTTATTACATCAGTAATATTTGCTGAGCAGTTTACTCATTTTTAAAACATTATCCGACTGTGTGCAGAGATGTATTTACAATTCTTTTTACATTTTGTGTGATGAAATAATGAAATGTGAGTGAAACAGGCTTGAGAGCAACCCCCATGCAGTAAGGACAATCAGCTATTAACACAAACTGAACAACACTGTACATAGACTGAGAAAGAGAGTCTGGCTTTGAGCTCCTTCCATTCACTGGGATGGTTATAAGCTACTAAAATAATATCTAAAGCAGAAACTGCAACCTGATATTTGTCAACACTGGCAGTTGATCATCAGTAAACAAGTATTGATCATAAGACATGACTGCCAAGAAATGCCTTTCAAAAAAATGTTCCACTGTTCTTCCATTGATCTCTTTAAAACAAAATCCAGGAATCCCCAATCTTTCAAATGCAAATCCAAAAAGAAAATAATTAACTATCAAATAGACGTTATGAATAATGTTGCATAAAGCCAAGTACTCTAGTGTTCAGGGATAGGAATTTAATGCAACCCTGTTCACTCTTAAACTGACCTGCATTTTCACAATGCCTTTCATAACCAATGTCCTACATCCCTCAACAGAGAATGAGTTACTTTTAAAAGTCAGTCATTTGTTACAGTGAACATGAACACTACAAGTGCGTGAAAACAACAGTGACAATGACCAGATAATCTGTCTTTTGTGGTGCTAGTACATCCAGAGCACAGGACAACTTTGAAAAAGTCACACGGGTCTGTTTACGTTCATCTGAGAGTGAAGACTATGTCTCAGTTTAAAGTGTCATCCAAAAGACAGCATCTATGACAGTGCAGCACTCCTTCCACTGCAGCTGAGTGCAACATGCAATAAAACACCACTGAACATACATTCCAACGAGAGAGGGGAAAATTCATCAATGGTGAATACTCTCGTTACTGGTAGGGAGTATGATTCTTTCCGAAGATATCCACTGCTATGACAGTTACTTTGTTAAAAGTTATGAGTAGAAATCTGTGGAATTCTACTAATCATTTCATAGTTCATGTTCTACTTGGTGTACAATTCTTCCAGTTTCAGGAGAAATGTGCTGACAAAGTGCAGGTGAGCATAGTGAACTATTCAGCTCATTGCTGGAGGAACTCCTTACGTTAGGCCAAGAAACCAGGTTGAAGTGTTGGTGCCATTTTCAATGAGAAGTTTTTTGACAAACTCACTTCAGTCTACAGTCATAAAATGATAATAATAAAAACAGCAAACTCCGCAGGTCTGGCAGCATTGACTGGAAAGAGGAATCAGGTGAACATTTTGAGTCTGGACTGGTTCAGAAGGACAGCCACATTGAACTTGAAATATTAACTCTGTTTCTCTTTCCCAGATGCTGCCAGATCCACTGACCTTCTCCAGCATTCTGGTTTTATTTCAGGTTTCCAGCATCTGCAATGTTTTACTTTTATTTTAGTCTTCAGTCAATTTGATTCATTTCACATTATATCAAGAAATCTCAGAGCCCACAGCAAGAGTCGTATCTCAGCTGAACTATTGAAGAGTTAAACTCCTTCAGGACGGCATTGGGTTATCAGGCAAAATACTTTGGCATGAGATTTGAACTCATAACATCTGACTCAGGGATGAGAGTTGCATTTCAGCTGATCTATTGAAATTACAGTCTTTGAAGAAGGAGACCATCTGGGTTGTACGGTATTGGAACTGGTTCTCCTGGGAGCAGATACGGCGGAGACAAAGGAATTGGGATTATGGGATGGCATTTATACAGGGGGCAGGGTGGGAGGAGGTGTCGTCTAGGTAGCTGTGGGAGTTGGTCGGTTTATAGTAAATGTATTTCCCTCCCCTCCCCTATCAGCGTTCTGAAAAGACCACTCCCTCTGTGAATCCCTCGTCAGGTCCACACCCCCCACCAACCCAACCTCCACTCCCGGCACCTTTCCCTGCAACCGCAAGAAATGCAAAACCTGTGCCCACACCTCCCCCCTTACTTCCCTCTAAGGCCCCAAGGGATCCTTCCATATCCGCCACAAATTCACCTGCACCTCCACACACATCAT
>NC_057746.1:4885699-4903691 GCF_004010195.1 Chiloscyllium plagiosum | reverse complement strand
TTCTTCCTAACCTCTCCGCCCCCACCCCACTCCGGCCTATCACCCTCACCTTGACCTCCTTCCACCTATCGCATTTCCAACGCCCCTCCCCAAGTCCCTCCTCCCTACCTTTTATCTTAACCTGCTGGACACACTTTCCTCATTCCTGAAGAAGGGCTCATGCCCGAAATGTCGATTCTCCTGCTCCTTGGATGCTGCCTGACCTGCTGTGCTTTTCCAGCAACACGTTTTCAGGTATGGGCTACTGGCACAACCAACTCATACTTAGCCACTAATGGTCCCCTTTATCAAGTATTGATTCTCCCAAGCTGACCTTTACTCATTTCTTTCTATGGAGGACATGAGGACTGCAGATGCTGGAGATCAGAGTCAAGAGTGTCGTGCTGGAAAAGCAGAGCAGGTCCAGTGGCATCTGAGGAGAAGATGAATCGACATTTTGGGCAGAAGCCCTTAATCAGGAATAAGGCGTTTGGGCCATTGGGGTAGCTCCATCACCAAACCCTAACAACCGACGCCTGGAGGAAGAACGCTTCATCTTCTGCATTGGGACCCTATGACTACCTGGGAGCAATGTGGATTTCACCAGTTTCTTCTTTTCCCCTTCCCCCACCTTATCCCAGTCCCAAGCCTCCAACTCAACAATGCCCTCTTGACCTGTCCATCTTCCTTCCCACCTATCTGCTCCAACTTCTTCTCCGACCTATCACCTTTGTCCCCACCACCTTTATATACCTATCACATTCCCAGCCACCTTTCCCCCCAGCTCCACCCCCTCCCATTTACCTCTCAGCCCCCGCCCACAAACCTCATTCCTCCCGAAGGGCTTATGCCCAAAACATCAATTCTCCTGCTCCTCGGATGCTGCCTGACCTGCTGTGCTTTTCCAGCACCACGCTCCTCATACCTTTCCGTGTCCAATTGCTGTTCTTTCTCTCACTGGGCTCCATCTCCACCTATCATGTGTTCCTCCACCTCCCCCACCCCATCTTCAGCAAATATTCCAACATTTTCTGAACTACAATCAGCCTGAAGAACAGTCACTGGACACGAAATGTTAACTCTGATATTTCACCACATATGCTGCCAGACCTGCTGAATTTTTCCAGCATTTCTGGTTTTGTTTTTGATTTAGAGCATCCACAGCTCTTTAGTGGGATTAGCAGATGCTAAGGAGGGAGGGAATCAAGAGGAAGGACAAAGAAGGAGAGGGGAGGCTCTGGGATTGACCATATATAGGGAACTGTAGCACCTATCGCTACAGTCATTCTCAGATTGACCCAGTGATGCCAAGTATTTTGGGGAATGATCCCTCACTCTGTTGCAGATCTCTCTGCTATCCTTTCAACCCTTGCCTGTTGACAATCCCTTCCATGATATCACACACAGCCTCTCCCCACCCACTTGACTAATGTCCCACCTCACGATTTGGAGGTGACATTCTGTTGAAGGACTTGGATGAGGAACAAAGCAGGTCACTCGTTTACATGGACTGGGGGGGGGGGGGGCAAGTGAAAACAACAGATTCAAAGGAGGGAAGAACAACATCTGAAGAAAGAGACCAGGAATAATATTGGCTAACACTCACTCACCAGGTCACATACACTTTCAGATCAGGATCAAGACTACCGATCCTCTGTGACTCTCACATTACCAGCCTCACTGTTATTGGATGCATTTGTGTGCAACACAAGGGCAAACAGGGGTAAGTCTGTCAGATACAGTGCATATAGTGGTGAGAAAACCCACTGCAGTTCAGTCTCATTGAAGAACATAAGGGATTTTTGGATGGTTGTTCTGGAGTGATGTTGTATAGAGGTTAGTGAGATTTAAGATGGTTCGATGTTGGGGGGGGGGGGATTGTTTGGGGATCCTCAAACAGTACCTCATCTGTAGGAAGTTCCTCACTCCTGAAGTCTACTCTTTTCTCTATTAGTTTCCCTTCTCCTGACCTCCTATATACATGCAAATATTACCTCACAATTTCAGTCTGTCTTGCGTTCTCATTCCCATCTCTGAGTCAGAAGGTTTGGATTCAAGTCTTACTCCAGAGACTCGAGCACTGAAGCTGAGCCATTACTGTGAATTGGAGCATACAATTTATGAAATCAGTTACTTGCAATCCTTCACGTCATAGTCGAAAAGGTGCTTTTTGATCTCCTAAAGTTGTGGAGACTGATGTATGAATGCAAGTCTCCATTTTTTTAGGGAGATGAATGCTTCCTGTGAACTACCAATTATAAACTAATTGATAGAGGAAAGGGGCTTACAGATAAATAAGAGGGTGGGGACGGGTGTGATGGGAAAGTAGCTGGGAAGGCAATAGGTAGATGCAAGTGGAGCAGGGATAGTGAATAGGTTAGAGGGGTAGGTGGAGCAGATAGGTGGGAAGAAAGATGGACAGGTACGACAGTTCAAGGGGGTGGTGCCAAGTTGGAGGGTTGGATCTGGGATGAGAGGAGAGTAGAAGACTAGTGAAGTTGATGTTGATGCTGTGTGGTTGGAGGGTCCCAAGGTGGAAAATGAGACGCTCTTCTTCCAGTTGTTGGGTGGCTTGGATTTAGTGGTGGAGGAGGCCCAGGACTTGCATGTCCTTGGAGGAGTGGGAGGGGGAGTTGAAGTGATTGGCCAATAGGGCGGTGGGGTTGTTTGGTGCATGTGTCCCAGAGATGATCCCTGAGATGTTCCATCAGTTGGCATTCTGTCTCCCCGATGTAGAGGAGACCACATCGTGAGCACCAGATGCAGTAGATGAGAAGGGTGCATGTGCTGGAAAATCTCTGTCAGATGTGATAAGATCCGATGACACCTTGAACAGAGGTGAAAGGGGAGGTGTAGGTGCAGATTTTACACCTCTTGCGGTGGCAAGGAAAGGTGCCGGATGTAGGGTGGATTGATGGGAGGCATGGACCTAATCAGGGAGTCACAGAGGGAATGGTCTCTGTGGAATGCAAATAGGGGTGGAATGCAGATAGGATGCGTTGTATCCAAAGATGAGTGGAATGGAAAGTGGGAACTGGGGGAGTTCTATCCTTGTTGCAGTTGGAGGGTTGTGGCTTGAGAGCAGAGATGCAGGAAGTGGAGGAGATGCACTGGAAGGCATTGTTAATCACGTGGGAGGCGAAACTGCGGTCATTGAAATAGGAGGCATATGGTATGTCCTGAGTGAAATTGTTCCTGAGAAATTAGATCACTTGGCTTAAGTGAAACAGTGAATTTATTAAGAGTTCTAAATCTACACAGAAGATAGACAAACAACAATACAATATTCAGCTTACATCAAAATGTGATTCAACCAAAATAACAGAGTATTTGAAAGTGACTCAAGTTCATTCACAAAACATGAATATAATTTTGAAATGATTCTCATCACACTAAAATTTTTATGTTCAGGTATAATGGATTGAGGAAGCTCGGGTCTGTCAAAGCTAAGTCCACTCCTTTCCTGTACTCAGAATAGTAGTCATCCCAGACAGGGGAGTACAAACATTCCCCACAGTAACAGCCGTCACCTGACAAGGATCTATCTATACTTCACATCACCAACTAAAGAAGGGTCTTATTCTACCCCATACCCACTCCTGAGATCTGGCTCATTTTACAAACACATGCATTGCACCTTTAAAACCAGAGCCAGGCTGTTTAGGAGTGATTTAGGAAGTGTCAGGAAGGAAGGACTCCTAAGTGTATCTCACTCTCCAACCAGTGTTGAGCTCTGAATCCTGATGAATGTCATAAATAATCAGGAGAGTCCATGGCACCATAGCTGGCTCAACCGAACAGAGGGACACACAGAAGACTGGAAAAGTAATCGTGATAGGAGACTTAATATTGACAACAAATGTTCCTGTGCCATAGGCATGAATCAAGGCATTAACCTGCTAATGCCAGGATTAAGGATGTCACTGAAAAGTTGCAAGTGTCAATGGGGGTACCTTTAGGGGATGGTGATCACTGTATCAGAGGGTTTAGGTGTGGTGACACAGAAAGACAAGGAACAATTCGGAATAAGAACTAATTTCAGGAAAACCAACTGCAATGAAATAAGAATGCATCTGACCAGATAAATTGGAATAAAAGACTGAGGTGAATTAGTACATGAACGATCGCTGCCTTTAGACCATAAGACATCGGAGCAGAAATTAAGCCATTCAGCCATCGAGTCTGCTGCTGAGAAGATTATTTGGCTGGAGTGAGAATTCTGGAGGCACTGCCCAATTTTCCAGTTTTCCTGAGAATTGGGAGAAGGAGAATGGGAGAATTGCAAATTGTTATTTGCATTTAAAAATATGTAAAGACAAATGCAGCAACAACCTGTTAAGTTATTCAGTTTAACATTAGTGTTGGGAAAGCTCCTGAAACAATAGTTGAGAAGGAAGTGAAATCACTTGGGTAAGTGTTGGTTAATTAACAAAATGCAAAACAGATTAGTAAAGGGCAATGATAGTGTAATGACTTCTGTAAGTCATTTGCTGAGGTAACTGAGAGGTTTGATGAGGGAACACAGTTATTTTGATGCCAAAAGGCATTTGAAAACATGCTGTACGGTGGATTTGTGAGATAAGTTACAACTCACAGAATCAAAAGGAAAGTAGCTTCACAGATACAAAATGGGCCAAGTAACAGAGACAGTGAGGAATGGTTGAAGTCTATTTCTGAGGCTGCAGGAAGTTTGAGAATGGGGTTCTCCAAGGGTCACTGTGTCTTGGGACACAGCTTTTCCTGAGATGTAATTAATGATCTTGCGGCACAAGACACAATAACGACATTTTACCAAGTACAGAAGTTGAAGCTGTCATGAACTTTGAAAAGGTCAGCGTGAAATATCAAAAGGAGACAGGTTAGTCGAATGGGTGGAGACGTGGGAAAAGAAATTTTATGTAGAAAAGTGTGAAGTGATTTATTTTGCCATAAAGAATGCACAATCTAAAACAGAGGTAGAGTTCCAAAAGAGTGTAGGATCAGGCAGACCTTGGTGTATCTGTTGAAAATCTCTGAAGTTGGCAGGACAGTTTGTGAAAGTATTTAAAAAAGCAAATGGCTCCATTTGCATCCATGGATTTATCAATACAGCTACAAAAAGTGTGTTTATTCACTAATACAAGGGAAATGTTTAACATTTCTTTGGAAAATGTTTAACATTTCTTTGGAAAATGTTTGGTGTATTTTTACAATGATTATTACAAATGACATTTTTCTGATCCAAGTTGCTTTGGTCATTTCAAATAAAATGTAAATTCATGTGTTTTCTCAATGATTGGAACATGTCCACTTGGAAACTCCTGCAAGTTCTAATACTGAACACCCCCCGGAAAGCTTTTTAGTATTACATGTGCCCAGAGTAGATATCAATTCATCCTCAGGTGACTGTCTGTCTGAAGTTTGTACATTCTTCCTGTGTGTGGATTTCCTCTGGATCCTTCGGTTTGCTCCCACAGTGTAAAGATGTGCAGATGAGGTGGACTGGCTATGCTAAATTGCCCAGAGTGTCCAGAGCTGTGCAGGCTAAGTGGATCAGGAACATGCAGGGATACAAGGATAAGGTAGTGGTGTGGGTCTGGGTGAGATAACCTTTGGAATGTTGGTGTGGAATCGACGGGTTGAATGACCTTCTACCACTCTGTGGAGATTCGATGATATCATGATTGAGGAGTAGTAACTCTTACCTTTGACAATTCAAATTTACACCATAACAACACCCTGTTTGTCATTCAGGTCTGGTAGGTTTTATTGAGCACTTTCAATGTCAATTAAATAGCTACCTGTTCTCTTTCCTTCAATTCTGCTGTTGTGGCAGCTCTCCTATCCAAAGTCAGCCTCCTCAACAACTTTTCATCACTTTCTGACATGACTGATTTGCAATTGCTCTTTTGGAAGAACTAACCAATGTATTGCGGGATTCCCCTGCCGGAGATCTTTTCCCCAGGATAAGGGCGTCCAAAACTAAGGGCACAGGTTTAAAGTGAGAATAGAAATATTCAAAAGGGAGATTTTTCACACACAAGATGGTGTGTATATGGAATGAACTGCCAGAGAAGTGGTAGAGGTGAGTACAATCACAACATTTCAAAGACATTTGGAAGGGTACACAGATAGGAAATGGGCCAAATGCAGGTAAATGGGTCTTGCTCAGTTTAGGAAATCTGGTTGGCATGGATGAGTTGGACCGAAGGACCTGTTTCCATGATGTATACCTCCAAGATTCTACATGGTTGCACTCGTGAAAGGACTGAGGAGGAGGGAATACGAGTTTCAGGTGATTGACAAAAAGAGACGCTGGTGACATGAGGAAAAACATTTCAATAAGCCAGTGGTTGGGGTCTGGAATGCTCTGTCTGAGAGTGTATTGGAGGCAGGTTCAATGGAGACATTCAAGAGAGAACTATTATCTACAAAAAACAATGTACGATGGAGAGAAGGGGTATGAGGGGTAAAAAAAAAGTCTGTCACACACTCTCAATGATTACTCTGGCAACTCTAGTTCCTCAAAGACATTATGAAAGCTTGAATGTAAATCTCACACTTGAATAATTTCTCTTCGATGTGTAAACAGTACTTTGAATAGGGGTGCCTTGGCCATTAAAAGATCTTTAGAATTCCCTCCTTAACTATCTCTGTGTTTTCTTTTCTCTCTCCCATTAGGACAAGTTGAACCCATCCTCTTTGGCTATTTCCGTTCATCCTCTCCTAATCTCTCTTCTGTCTTACTGTTAATTCTTGGCTGATTATGTCTTCTGATACACTTTAGGATGTTTTACTATAATAAGATACTCAATAAATGTTACCTGTTGGAGGATCGGCTGTGGACATGAATTGGCCTCGAGTGCTCTGTTTGAGTGGCCATTCAGCACATGGACAACCAGACAGTGAATGTTGTGAGTCAATGGAGACTGTCACAGCCAAGATACACCCTGCCCTACCCAGCTGGGCTCACCGATGAGAAATGGGATTGCTGTCTGATTCTCCATCTACCTAGACCAAAGACAGTGAATCGAACTGAGGTATCCATATTATTTCAGCAGTGGCTCCTCCCTGGTTCCTTCTGCTGAAAGTTCAGAAGCTGAAGCCCTTCTAACCACTGAGTATCTGATAGTTATCTTGGTTAGAATCAGAATCAGTGAGAGACTTTTACCTAACAGAGTACTGAAAGGAAGCTGAGTTTATACAGATGCTTCTATACATATAGATTTCATCTTCTGGTGATGTTTGGAAAGCTGATGAAAGGCTAAATCATTCTTCTTGAAATATTGGTGAGAGAGGTTTGAAACAGACCCTGCTGAGACAGACAGATAGTACTTTGTAATGACACTCTCCTGTGTAAGCACTGCAGGGTAATCAACACAGGCGGCTCTCAGTGCAATGGACGCAGGTGACTGGCACCAAGTATGTGTAGATATGTTAGCGTATGGACAAAGAGGAGGTGGGGTAAAATAATGCTAACACGTTACACTAGAAGGCTTCATCTCCTGTGTGGGTTCACTTATATGATTAGATTAGATTACTTACAGTGTGGAAATAGGCCCCTTGGCCCAACAAGTCCACACTGACCCTCCAAAGAGCAACCCACCCAGACGCATTCCCCTACGTTTACCCCTTCACCTAACACTATGGGCAATTTAGCATTGCCAATGCACATCTTTGGACTGTGGCAGGAAACCAGGGCACCAGGAGGAAACCCACGCTGACACGGGGAGAATGTGCAAACTCCACACAGACAGTAGCCTGAGGTGGGAATTGAACCCAGGTCTCTGGCGCTGTGAGGCAGCAGTGCTAACTGCTGTGCCACCGTGCTGCCCTTCCTGGAACTTATGTTCCAGGAGGTCTGACAATTGCATGAAGGTTTTCTTCCACAACTCTAACCAATAGTGTTTCTCTCGTGTGTGAGTGTGTTGATGGACCAGGAGGTACGCTGACTGTATGAAAGCCTTATAAACACCGCACACTTGAATGGTTTCTCACCATTATGGGTCCTCTGGCACTTCAAGAAATTGGAAAAGTGCATGAAAACCTTAAAACAAATATGATGTTTGAAGGCTTTTGTCCTCCTCTGTGAACCCTCTGGTGTCTCAGGATGCTTGAAGAACCTTCTTCTAAATCTCACACCTGAAGAATCACCTCAATGTGTTGGTTCTCTGATGGAGCAAAAGCATAGACGAGTTTAAGAAGATTTTTTCCCATTCTTCAGAGTGAATGCATCCATGATACATCAGGCCCAATCATTGTCCACATCACTCGTCAAACACTTCACCCTCGAACGATTTCTCCTCAGTGTGAACGTGTCCATGTTTTGCAAATGTCTCTGGCAGTGGGAAGGCACGATCTCACACCTCATCATTGAATAGACTGATCCCTGAATGAGTCATCTGGTGTGTCAGGAAGGACATTGTGAAGCCTTTGTCACAAACGTCAGACTTAAGCCACCTTCCCTCAGTGTGGGTGTATCAGTGTTTGCTGATTGTCACTGACTGTGTGAATGCTCAGTCACACATCTCACTTGGCTTCCCTGACTGTGTGAATGCGACGGTGATCCAACATTCCCCACAACTGTTCAAACTCCTGATTACACACCTCACAAGTGAATATTTTCTTCTCCCCGGTGTGAGTGTGTCGGTGTTTCACCAGGCCTGACAACTGTGCAAAGCTCTTTTTACACACCTCACACTTGAATGGCTTCTCCCCAGTGTGAAGGCGTTGGTGTTCACGGAGGTTTGATGACAGTGAGAATGATTTGTTACACACTTGGCAGGTGAATGGTTTCTCTCCAGTGTGAACACGTTGGTGTGAGTGAAAGTGAGATGACTCAGAGAATGATTTGTCACACAGCCGACACCGAAAAGGTTTCTCCCCGGTATGGATGCTCTGGTGTAACAGAAGTCTTGTAGATGTTGGAAAAGCTTTATCACAAACTTTACACTTGAAAGGTTTCTCTCCTGTGTGGATTGTCTGATGGAGCAAGAGGCTCGATGACAGTGTGAAGGCTTTATGACAGACCTCACATGTGAATGGTTTCTCTCCTGTATGAATGCGTCGGTGTCTGTGGAGATTCGATGACTGCGAGAATGATTTGTTGCACACTTCACATGTGAATGGTTTGTCCCCTGTATGAGTTCGCTGGTGTATAAGAAAGTGGGCTGTGCGTGAGAATGATTGGTCACACACCTCACACTTGAATGGCTTCTCTTCCATGAAGCTGCCCCAATGTTAACGTTATAGAACAGACACAGCTTGTGTATGAGGAGACTTTCTGAGCCTGTCCACGTTTCACACCTGACACTTGAACAGCCTCTCCCCTGTATAAATGAGTCAGTGGTTCATGAGGCTCGATGAGTGATTGAAGCTCTCACCACACTTGGAGCCACTCACACTTCTTCCCAGCCTCACCCTGACCGATCACTCACAGATGGCTGGTTCTGATGGAAGGCTCCACACCACTGACCACTTTCAGATCTGATAATATGTCAAAGCTCCCTTGACCAACTGATTTCCCGGTGATAGTTTCTCTGCCCAACTTTCTCCGTGTTTGAGCAATGCTGTGAAGGGACTGGATGTCTTCGCACAGTTGTGCAGTTGTTGTCAGGGTGATGGTTAGGAAATATTTGCAGCATTTACCCTGTCTGTATTCGCTGGTGTAGTACCGTGCAATCCTTCTGTAAAACAGAAAAAGGAAACATGACTTTCTCCAACTTTCTCTCCACTTTTGCTGAAGAGCCCGACTCCTCCGTTAGACACTATTCTACACTGAGTGCCAGTCTACTGTTCCGCTGTGTTGGGGAATCAGATTCCTCACTTTAGTGCTGCACACACCCCTATTTCCAGCAAGGACATTGAGTCGTGAGCAGAGTGGGAAATGTAGCTACATTTCTTTCCTCCAAGACCCGCACTGTGTCGGCAATGGAAAACCCATTCTGGTCGGGTACAAACCATGTAGTGAATTCAATGTGAACTTGTATCACTGAATTGGATCAATCCAAGAATATCCCACACTCCTCCGCATTACCATTCCTGGCAACGTGCCATCCCACAATATTGACACCATGGAGGTGTCTTCAAGTGTAACAAGTTCAAAGAAAACTACCACATCCCTCCATACTGATGAATGTACTTCACCATGTTCATCATCACGAGCGAAATAGACTAACGACAAATCCCAAACTTTGGTGCAGTGAGCCATCAGCAGCAGCTGGACTCAACAGAGAATCTCTCCAAAGATCATCCGACCGACACCCACCACCCTTTTTCCTGTAACTCTGCATTTCCTGTGGCTGACCCAAGTATCTGTGGCCGCTATGGGCAATTTAGCACATCCAATTCACCTAATTTGCACATCTTTGGACTGTGGGAGGTAACTGGAGTACTCAGAGGAAACCCAAACAGACCCAGGGAGAATGTGCATCCGTATCCCTGGAGCTGAGAGTCAACAGTGCTAACCACTAAGCTACCAAATTGATTATGCTCCATCCCAATCTCACAGTCCTCATTCCATCAAAATCATAAAACCAGTAATTAGACAGTTCAGGGGCAGCACTGGGTGTAGTTAGAGAGGCCAAGGTGCAGCATTGGGAGTAAATAGACAAGTCAAGGGCAGCACTGGGTGTAATTAGACAGGTCAGGGACAGCACTGGGTGTAATTAGACAGGTCAGGGGCAGTGCTGGGTGTAATTAAACAGGTCAGGGGCGACACTGGGTGCAGTCATACAGGTCAGGGGGAGGACTAGGTGTAATTAGACAGGTCAGAGGCAGCGTTGGGCGTAATTAGACAAGTCAAGGGTAGCACTGGCTGCACATAGAAAGGTCAGGGGCAGCACTGGGTTTAATTTGAGAGGCCAAGGGGCAGCACTAGGAGTAAATAGACAAATCAAGGGCAGCACTGGGTGTAATTAGACAGGTCAAGAGTAGCACTGGCTGCACATAGAAAGGTTGGGGCAGCACTGGGTATAATTAGACAGGACAAGGCTGCACTGGACGTAATTAGACAGGACGAGGCTGCACTGGGCGTAATTAGATATGTCAGGAGCAGTGCTGGGTGTAATTAGACAGGTCAGGGGCAACACCGAGTGTAGTCATACAAGTCGGGGGAGCACTAGGCGTAATTAGACAGGTCAGAGGCAGTGTTGGGCATAATTAGAGAAGTCGGGATGCATTGGGAGTAGTTAGACAGGACAGGGGTACACTGGGTGTAGTTAGACGGGTCAGGGGCAGCACTGGGTGTAATTAGACATGTCGGGGCAGTGCTTGGTGTAATTAAACAGGTCAGGGGCAACACTGGGTGTAGTCATACAGGTCAGGGGGAGCACTAGGTGTAATTAGACAGGTCAGGAGCAGCACTAGGTGTAATTAGACAGGTTAGGGGCAGTGTTGGGCGTAATTAGACAAGTCAGGGGCTGCATTGGGAGTAGTTAGACAGGACAGGGGTACACTGGGTGTAGTTAGACGGGTCAGGGGCAGCACTGGGTGTAATTAGACAGGTCAGGAGCAGCGCTGGGTGTAATTAGAGAGGTGAAAATGTGTTGCTGGAAAAGCGCAGCAGGTCAGGCAGCATCCAAGGAGCAGGAGAATCCTGAAGAAGGGCTCATGCCCGAAACGTCGATTCTCCTGCTCCTTGGATGCTGCCTGACCTGCTGCGCTTTTCCAGCAACACATTTTCAGCTCTGATCTCCAGCATCTGCAGTCCTCACTTTCTCCTGAAATTAGAGAGGCCAAGGGGCAGCACTGGGAGTAAATAGACAAGGAGAAAGTGAGGACTGCAGATGCTGGAGATCAGAGCTGAAAATGTGTTGCTGGAAAAGCGCAGCAGGTCAGGCAGCATCCAAGGAACAGGAGAATGGACGTTTTGGGCATAAGCCCTTCTTCAGGAATCATTCCTGAAGAAGGGCTTATGCCTGAAACGTCGATTGTCCTGTTCCTTGGATGCTGCCTGACCTGCTGCGCTTTTCTGGCAACACATTTTCAGTTCAGTAAATAGACAAGTCAAGGGCAGCACTGGGTGTAATTAGACAGGTCAGGGACAGCACTGGCTGGACTTAGAAAGGTCAGGGGCAGCACTGGTTATAATTACACAGGTCAGGGTACCACTGGGGTAATTAGACAGGTCAGGGACAGCACTGGGTTTAATTAGACAGGTCAAGAGCAGCGCTGAGTGTAATCAGACAGGACAAGGGTACCACTGGGTGTAATTAGACAGGTCAGGGGCAGCACTGGGTTTAATTAGAGAGACCAAGGGGCAGCACTGGTAGTAAATAAACAAGTAAATAGCTCTGATCTCCAGCATCTGCAGACCTCACTTTCTCCTCAAAGATTTCAACCTACTGCGAATCCTCTTAGAAGGATGCCTTTCTTGAAGAGGCTCTCTTCCTCCAGCTCTGATCTCCAGCATCTGCAGACCTCACTTTCTCCTCCAGTAAATAAACAAGTCAAGGGCAGTACTGGGTGTAATTAGACAGGACAAGGGCAGCACTGGGTTTAATTTGAGAGGCAAAGGGGCAGCACTGGCAGTAAATAGACAAGTCAAGGGCAGCACTGGGCGTATTTAGACAGGTCCGGGGCGGTACTGGGTGTAATTAGACAGGTCCGGGGCGGTACTGGGTGTAATTAGACAGGGCTGGGCAGCACTGTGTATAATTAGAGATGTCACAGGTCGCACTGGGTGTAATTAGACAGGTCAGAGGTAGCACTGGGTGTAATTAGACAGGTCAGAGGTAGCACTGGGTGTAATTAGACAGGTCAGGGGAGCACTGGGTGGTAATTAAACAGGTCAGGGGCAACACGGGATGCAGCCATACAGGTCACGAGGATCACTAGGTGTAATTAGACAGGTCAGGGAAGCACTGGGTGTAATTAAACAGGTCAGGGGCAACACTGGGTGTAGTCATACAGGTCAAGGGGAGCACTAGGTGTAAGTAGACAGGTCAGGGGCAGCACTGGGTGTAATTAGACAGGTCAGAGACAGCGTTGGGCGTAATTAGACAAGTCAGGGGCAGCATTGGGAGTAGTTAGACAGGTCAGGGGTAGCACTGGATGGAATTATAAAGGTCAGGGACAGCACTGGGTGTAATTAAACAGGTCGGGGGCAACACTGGGTGTAGTCATACAGGTCGGGGGAGCACTAGGTGTAATTAGACAGGTCAGGGGTAGCACTGGGTGTAATTAAACTGGTCAGGGGCAGCACTGGGTGTAATCAGACAAGTCAGGGGCTGCATTGGGAGTAGTTAGACAGTACAGGGCTACACTGGGTGTCGTTAGATGGGTTAGGGCAGCACTGGGTTTAATTAGAGAGGCCAAGGGGCAGCACTGGGAGTAAATAGACACGTCAAGGGCATCACTGGGTGTAATTAGACAGGTCACAGGCAGCACTGGGTATAATTAGACAGGTCAGGGGCAGCACTGGGTGGAGTCATACAGATCAGGGGGAGCACTAGGTGTAATTAGACAGGTCAGAGGCAGCGTTGGGCGAAATTAGACAAGTGAAGGGTAGCACTGGGTGTTGTTAGACAGGTCAGGGTCAGCACTGGGTGTAGTTACACAGGACACAGGTAGCAATGGGTGTAATTAGACAGATCAGGGGCAGCACTGTGTGTAACTAGACAGGTCAGTGGCAGCACTAGGTGTAGTTAGACAGGCCAGTGGCAGCACTGGGTGTAGTTAGACAGGTCAGCAGCAGCACTGGGTGTAGTTAGACAGGTCAGTGGCAGCACTGGGTGTAGTTAGACAGGTCGAGTGCAGTACTGGGTGAAATTGGACAGGTCAGGGGCAGCACTGGGTGTAATTAGACAGGTCAAGGACAGCACTGTGTGTAGTTAGACAGGTCAGGGGTAGAACTGGGTGTAGTTAGACAGGTCAGGGGCAGCACTGGGTGTAATTAGACAGATTGGGGCAGCACTGGGTGTAATTAGACAGGTCAAGGACAGCACTGTGTGTAGTTAGACAGGTCAGGGGTAGAACTGGGTGTAGTTAGACAGGTCAGGGCAGCACTGGGTGTAATTAGACAGGTCAAGGGCAGCACTGGGTGTAGTTAGACAGGTCAGAGGCAGCACCGGTTGTAGTTAGACAGGTCAGGGGTAGCACTGGGTGTAATTAGACAGGTCAGGGGCAGCACTGAGTGTAGTTAGACAGGTCAGAGGCAGCACTGGGTGTAGTTAGACAGGTCAGGGGTAGCACTGGGTGTAGTTAGACAGGTCAAGGGCAGCACTGGATGTAATTAGACAGGTCAGGGGCAGCACTGGATGTAATTAGACAGGTCAGGGGCAGCACTGGATGTAATTGGACAGGTCAAGGGCAGCACTGGATGTAATTAGATAGGTCGGGGCAGCACTGAGTGTAGTTAGACAGGTCAGTGGCAGCACTGGGTGTAATTAGACAGATTAGGAACAGCACTGGGTGTAGTTAGACAGGTCAAGGGCAGCATGGGTGTAATTAGACAGGTCAAGGTCAGCAGGGTATAATTAGACAGGTCAGGGGCAGCACTGGGTGAAATTGCACAGGTCAGGGGGAGCACTGGATGTAATTAGACAGGTCGGGGCAGCACGGGTATAATTAGACAGGCCAGGGGCAGCACTGGGTGTAGTTAGACAGGTCAGGGGCAGCACTGGGTGTAATTAGAGAGATCACGGGCCGCACTGGGTGTAATTAGACAGGTCAGGGGGAGCACTGGGTGTAATTAGACAGGTCAGGGGCAGCACTGGGTATAGTTAGACAGATCAGGAGAAGCACTGGGTGTAGTTAGACAGGTCAGGGGCAGCACTGGATGTAATTAGACAGGTCGAGTGCAGTACTGGGTGAAATTGGACAGGTCAGGGACGCCCTGATTGAAGTTAGACAGGTCGGGCAGAACTGGGTGTAATTAGACAGGTCAAGGGCAGCACTGGGTGTAGTTAGACAGGTCAGGGGCAGCACTGGGTGTAGTTAGACAGGTCAGGGGCAGCACTAGGTGTAATTAGACAGGTCAGGGGCAGCACGGCGTGTAATTACACAGGTCAGGGGCAGCAATGGGTGTAATTAGACAGGTCAGGGGCAGCACTGGGTGTAATTAGACAGGTCAGGGGCAGCACTGGGTGTAATTAGACAGGTCGCGGCAGCACTGGGTGTCGTTAGACAGGTCAGGGGCAGCACTGGGTGTAATTAGATAGGTTGCGGCAGCACTGGGTGTCGTTAGACAGGTCAGGGGCAGCACTGGGTGTAATTAGATAGGTCGCGGCAGCACTGGGTGAAGTTAGACAGGTCAGGGGCAGCACTGTGTGGAACTAGACAGGTTAGTTGAAGCACTGTGTGTAATTAGGCAGGTCCGGGTAGCACTGGGTGTAATTAGACAGGTCGAGTGCAGTACTGGGTGAAATTGGACAGGTCAGGGGCAGCCCTTGTTGACGTTAGACAGGTCGGGCAGAACTGGGTGCAGTTAGTCAGTTCGGGGGCAGCACTGGGTGTAATTAGACAGGTCAGGGGCAGCACTGTCGTAGTTAGACAAGTCAGGGGAGGCACTGTGTGTAACTAGGCAGATCCGGGTAGCACTGGGTGTAATTAGACAGGTCAGGGGCAGCACTGGGTGTAATTAGACAGGTCAGGGGCAGCACTGGGTGTTATTAGACAGATCAGGGCAGCACTAGGTGTAATTAGACAGGTCAGGGGCAGCACTGGGTGTAATTAGACAGGTCGGGGCAGCACTGGGTGTAATTAGACAGGTCGAGTGCAGTACTGGGTGAAATTGGACAGGTCACGGACCGCCCTGGTTGAAGTTAGATAGGTCGGGCAGAACTGGGTGCAGTTAGACAGGTCGGGGGCAGAACTGGGTGTACTCAGACAGGTCAGGGGCAGCACTGGGTGTAATTAGACAGGTCAGGGGCAGCACTGGGTCTAATTAGACAGGTCGGGGCAGCACTGGGCATATTTTGACAGGTCAGGGGCAGCACTGGGTGCAATTAGACAGGTCAGGGGCAGCACTGGGTGTAATTAAACAGGTCAAGGGCAGCACTGGGTGTAAGTGTAATTAGACAGGTCAGGGAAGCACTGGGTGTAATTAGACAGGTCGAGTGCAGTACTGGGTGAAATTGGACAGGTCAGGGGCTGTACTGGGTGTAGTTAGACAGGTCGTGGCAGCACTGGGTGTATTTAGACTGATCGGGGGAGCACTGGGCGTATTTTGACAGGACGGGGCAGCACTGGGTGTAATTAGACAGGTCAGGGGCAGCACTGGGTGTATTTAGACAGGTCAGGGGAAGCACTGGGTGTAATTAGACAGGTCAGTGGCGGCACTGGGTGTATTTAGACAGGTCTGTGGCGGCACTGGGTGTAGTTAGACAGGTCAGGGGCAGCACTGGGTGCAATTAGACAGGTCAGGGGCAGCACTGGGTGTAGTTAGACAGGTCAGGGAAAGCACTATGTGTAACTGGACAAGTCAGTTGAAGCACTGTGTGTAATTAGGCAGGTCCGGGTAGCACTGCGTGTAATTAGACAGGTCAGTTTGGGAGTTCTTGGGGGAGTTTTTGCTACTGCTGTTGGGGAGGTTTTAAACTAATGTGACAGAGGGCTGGGAGTCAGAAGAGAAGACAAGTAGACAGTGAGGTGGAAACTGGAGACTGTATGAATCATAAAGTTAACATTAATAAGGGGAAGAGTAGGCAGGAAGCAGATGAACGCAAAATAACTGGTGGCCTGAGGTGCATCTACTTTAATGCAAGGAGTATAGTGGGTAAGGCAGATGAACTTAGGGCTTAGATTGGTGCCTGGGACTATGACGTTATTGCAATCACAAAGACTTGGTTGAAGGAAGGGCATGAATGGCAACTAAATGTTCCAGGATATAGACGCTTCAGACACAACATGGAGGGAAGTAAAAGGGGGATGGAATTGCGTTGCTGGTCAGTGATGATATCAATGCTGTGCTAAAGGAGCACACTATGGAGGGCTTGAGGAGTGAGGAATTATGGTTGGAGCTGCGAGAGAAGAAAGGTGCAGTTACATTGGTGGGGCTGTATTACAGGCCTCCCAACAGTGAGCGTGAGGCAGAAGAATAAATAGGTCAACAGATTAGAACATAGAAAAATACAGCGCAGTACAGGCTCTTAGGCCCTCGATGTCGATCCACGCCCACCTAACCTACACTAGCCCACTATTCTCCATATGCCTATCCAATGCCCGTTTAAATGCCCATAAAGAGGGAGAGTCCATCACTGCTACTGGCAGGGCATTCCATGAACTCACGACTCGCTGAGTAAAGAATCTACCCCTAACATCTGTCCTAAACCTACCACCCCTTAATTTAAAGCTATGCCCCCTCGTAATAGCTGACTCCATACGTGGAAAAAGGTTCTCATGGTCAACCCTATCTAAACCCCTAATTATTTTGTACACCTCTATTAAGTCACCCCTAAACCTTTTCTCCAATGAAAACAGCCCCAAGTGCCTCAGCCTTTCCTCATACGATCTTCCTACCATACCAGGCAACATTCTGGTAAACCTCCTCTGCACCTGTTCCAGTGCCTCCACATCCTTCCTATAGTATGGCGACCAAAACTGCACACAATACTCCAGATGTGGCCGCACCAGAGTCTTATACAACTGCTACATGACCTCAGGACTCCGGAACTCAATTCCTCTACCAATAAAAGCCAGTACGCCGTATGCCTTCTTCATCGCACTACCTACCTGGGTGGCAACTTTCAGAGGTCTGTGTACATGGACACCAAGATCCCTCTGCTCATCCACACCACCAAGTATCCGACCGTTAGTCCAGTACCCCATCTTTTTGTTACACTTACCAAAGTGAATCACCTCACACTGAGCTACATTGAACTCCATTTGCCACCTTTCTGCCCACTTCTGCAGCTTATCTATATCCCGCTGTAACCTGACACATCCTTCCTCACTGTCAACAACACCTCCGACTTTCGTATCATCCGCAAACTTACTCACCCAACCTTCTAACCCCTCCTCCAAGTCATTTATAAAAATGACAAACAGCAATGGTCCCAAAACAGATCCTTGCGGAACACCGCTAGTAACTGCA
>NC_057746.1:4865532-4882653 GCF_004010195.1 Chiloscyllium plagiosum | reverse complement strand
GCAGGGGGTCCCTGCACTGGTTGCTTCCTCCCAGTCCCCCTCACTGTCACCCATCTATCTGCCATCTTTGGAGTTACTACTTCCCTAAAGCTCCGATGTATGACCCCCTCTGCCTCCCGAATGATCCTAAGTTCATCCAACTCCAGCTCCAGTTCCCTAACACGGTCTTGGAGGAGCTGGAGATGGGTGCACTTCCTGCAAGTGTAATCAGCAGGGACGACCATGGCATCCCTCACCTCAAACATGTTGATAGAGGAACATTGCACTGCCTTCACTGCCATCCCTCTAAAAGTAACCTTTTAAAAAAAAAAACTAGGTCTAAAGAATAGAACAAGCAAAATGCAGCACTTGCCTACTTACCACAACGGGTCTTATTATTAGGTTAGAGGAGGGGGGCGGATGGGAGGCACTACCTCTGTAGTGCCTCAGGTTCCTCTCCTGCGCGCTTTTATAGGGAAAAAGAACTACCCAGGTAAGCTTCCGGGTCCGCTCCACACATTTTAAAAAAAACTTTCAAATTTAAATCGTTAAAACAAACGTCACCGAGCCTTCAAGCAGCCACTGCCAAACAGCCCTTACCTGCTCCGCTGAGAGAGTGAGGAACGGCCGCTGAGAGAGTGAGGAAGATTATGGATAGATGTAGAGGCAAAGGGGTGGTGGTGATGGGAGACTTTAATTTTCCGAGCATTGACTGGGATACACTTCGTGTCAGAGGTCTGGACGGGGCAGAATTTGTAAAAAGCATCCAAGAGAGTTTTCTACAGCAGTATGTCAATAGTCTGACGAGGGAAGGGGCCGTTTTGGACCTGGTGTTGGGGAATGAGCCAGGTCAGGTGGTAGAAGTTGCAGTGGGGGATTTCTTTGGGAACAGTGACCACAATTCTGTAAGTTTTAGAATACTCATAGACAAAGATGAGAGTGGTCCTGAAGGAAGAGTACTAAACTGGGCCAAGGCCAATTATATCAAAATTAGGCAGGAGCTGGGAAATGTGGATTGGACACAGCTATTTGAAGGGAAGTCCACATTTGAGATGTGGGAGGCTTTCAAAGATAGTGCAGGATAGGCATGTCCCATTGAAAGCAAAGGATAGGAAGGGTAAGAATGGTGAACCGTGGATGACAGGAAAAATTACAACTAGGCAAGAGGAAAAGGGAAGCATACGTAAGGTTCAGGCAGCTTAGAACAGAACGGGCCCTGAAGGAATATCGGAAGAGTAGGACCAGTCTTAAACGAGGAATCAAGCGGGATAAAAGGGGTCATGAAATAGCTTTAGCGAGCAGAATTAAGGAGAATCCCAAAGCCTTGTATTCTTATATAAGAAGCAAGCAGGTAACTAGAGAAAGGATTGGTCCACTAAAGGATAACGAAGGAAGGCTGTGTGTCGAAACTGAGTGAATGGATGAGATTCTGAATGATTACTTTGCATCAGTGTTCACTGAGGAGAGAAACATGATGAATGTTGAAATTAGAGACAGAAGTTTGATTACTCTGGATCACGTTGACATAAGTAGGGAAGATGTGTTGGGTAAGTTAGAGGTTATTAAGGTGGACAAATCCCCAGGACCGGATGGGATCTATCCCAGGTTGCTGAGGGAGGCAAGAGAGGAAATAGCTGGGGCCCTGACAGATATCTTTGTAGTATCTTTAAATATAGGTGAGGTGCCGGAGGACTGGAGGGTTGCTCATGTTGCCCCCCCCCCCCATACAAGAAGGGAAGTCGGGATACTCCGAGTAACTACAGACCAGTGAGCCTGACGTCAGTGGTGGGAAAGTTGCTGGAGAAGGTACTATTTATATTTGGAAAGGAATGGGCTTATCAGTGATAGGCAACATGGTTTTGTGTGAGGGGAGATCGTGCCTTACCAACTTAATAGAGTGCTTTGAGGAAGTGACCAAGTTGATAGATGAAGGAAGGGCTGTAGATGTCATACACATGGACTTTAATAAGGCGTTTGATAAGGTTCCCCATGGTAAACAAATGGAGAAAGTGAAGTCACATGGTGTGCAGGGTGTTCTAGCGAGGTGGATAAAGAACTGGTTGAGCAACAGGAGACAGAGAGTAGTAGATGGAGGGAGATTCTCGAGAAAGATGACCAGTGGTGTTCCACAGGGTCAGTGTTGGGGTCACTGTTGTTTGTGATGTATATAAATGATCTAGAAGAGGGCATTGCTGGTCTGATCAGCAGGTTTGCAGATGACACGAAGATTGGTGGAGTAGCAGAAAGCATAAGGGACTGTCAGAGAATACAGGAGGATATCGATAGACTGGAGAGTTGGGAGGAAAGTAGCAAATGGAGTTCATTCCAAGCAAATGTGAGGTGATGCATTTTGAGAAGTCTAATTCTAGAGCGGATTATACAGTAAGTGGAAGAGCCTTGGGAAGAATTGATGAGCAGAGAGATCTGGGAGTTCAGGTTCATTGTACCCTGAAGGTTGCGGCACAGGTGGATAGAGTGGTCAAGAAGGCATAGAGTATGCTTGCCTTCATCGGACGCGGTATTGAGTATAAGATCTGGCAGGTCATGTTAAAATTTGTACAAGACATTGGTTCGGCTGCATTTAGAATACGGTGTACAGTGAGCATCCCACCCAAACCTACGCCATCCCCATATTTAGCATGACTAATCCACCTATCCTGCACATCCCTGGTCATTATGGTGCAATTTAGCATGGTCAATCAACTGAACCTATACAAAGGTAAAAACAATGACTGCAGATGCTGGAAACCAGATTCTGGATTGGTGGTGCTGGAAGAGCACAGCAGTTCAGACAGCATCCAAGGAGCAGTAAAATCGACGTTTCGGACAAAAGCCCTTCATCAGGGACCTATACGAAGGTTGGACTGTTGGAGGAAAGTGGAGCACCCACCAGAAACTCATGCTTATGTGGACTGAATGTGTGAATGTGCAAAGTACCTTACCAAAAGGATGTGGACGCTTTGGAGAGGGTGCAGAGAAGGTTTAGAAAGATGTTGCCTGGTATGGAAGGTGCTAGCTATGAAGAGAGGTTGAGTAGGTTAGGATAGTTTTCATTAGAAAAAAGATGGGGGGGGGGACCTGATTGAGGTCTAAAAATCATGACAGGATAGATGGAGATAAGCTTTTTCCCAGGCTGAAGAATTAAATAACGAGAGGTCACACTTTCAAAGTGAGAGGCGAAAAGTTTAAGGAGGATACACGCAGCAAGTACTTTACACAGAGGATGGTAGGTGCCTGGAACGCATTGCCAGCAGAGGTAGTAGAGGCAGGCATGGTAGATTCATTTAAGATGTGTCTGGACAGATGCATGAGTAGGTGGGGAGCAGAGGGATACAGTTGCTTAGGAATTGGGCGACAGGTTTAGACAGTGGATTTGGATCGGCTCAGGCTTGGAGGGCCGAAGGGCCTGTTCTGGGCTGTAAATTTTCTTTGTTCTTTGTTCTAATTGGATGCAATTAGAGCCCAGGTTTGAACCAAGTGATCGTACTACAGAGAGCTACATGAGGAATAAGCACCAACAGTAGAAGATAATTAATGCAGCTCTGCAGCTTCACAGCCAACAGACCAGATCAAAGCTCTGTCGCCCTAAAATACTTTACTGAGAATTGCAGTGGACAACAATCAAGTAACAAGAGACAGTACCTCCATGAATTCCTCCATTCACATCATGTTGGAGGCCAGTACACAAGAGTGTAGACACAATGTTAAAGTGCCTTCAGGCAAAAATATTGAATGCATTATCAAACTAGGCCTCCTCCTGAGGAGCTCGCTCAGTTACCCTCCAGATCGCTCCAAAATGCCCCACAGTTGAGAGAGCTCAAGTCAGGACGGTGCTGGGGATGTGAAATTAAGATTCTTTTTAAACTGTTCTGTCATTTAAGATAAAAGATTTCCTTGCAAAGGAGAATTTTTATGACTCTGTCGAGTAGCAGGCTGAGGTGGGTGGCTTACTGTGGCAACAAATTGGAATTTGCTAAGGGAGGCATAAGATTCTCATAATTAAAACACATGAAGACAATGGAGGAGCAGTTGTGGCTGATTATACAGAATTTCTGCTTCTGAGGTTGGTGACAGAAAAAGAAAGACAGCGAGAAACAGGTCTAAGAGAAGGACCAAGTACCACAGCCAGGGTGGTCCGTAGAGGAAAGGGTGACCTTTCTGTGGGCAGCCAGGCAGAATGTGAGAGGGAAAATGGTCTCTGTTTGTATGTACACATCAAGGGGCAACATAAATGACTGGAAGATTTGTTACGGCGAGGCCAGAGAATGAATCACTGGAAAGGGCCTAAGCGTTGGCAGCTGATTCACAATTTCTCTGGAAAGTCAGAATAATGGCATTTCATGGACAATGGTTAAGGCTCAGCAAAATGGAGAGCAGCAAATTAATTAGAAACTGAGGGTGTTGTGAGCTTGATTCCAGGAAGTACAAGACAGAAAGTATAATATTGGCGTAAGGTATTCAATTCCATCGAAAGTTAGGAGTTTTTTTCTCTAGTTTATAATGCATTATTTGCCTCTTAGGTATTGTTTAGTCAAAGTAGATTTTAGTTCAGAAGCCATCAGGTGATCCAAAACCCTTTTTGCTTTATTTTTGAACAAATATTACCAGGGTTGCACAGTGGTAAGCATTGCTGCCTCACAGTGCCAAGGGCCCAGCTTCAATTCCAGCCTTGATGATTGTGTGGAATTCACACGTTCTCTCCACATAAGCATGAGTTTCCTCCCATAATCCAACATTGTGTAGGTTCGGTAGATTCACCATGCTAAATTGCACCATAATGATCAGGGATGTGCAGATTAGATGGAATAGTCATGGTAAATATGGGGATGGTGTAGGTTTGAGAGGGATGCTCTTCAGTGGGTTGATGGAGACTCAATGGGCCAAATGGCCTCTATCTATATTTCAAAGATTCTCCATCTTAAAATGTGCAATCTTCGGTGATTCTGTCACTGGGATTTCAAATCTATTTTAAAAAATTTCAATCCCTCCAGGGAGTACACAATTCACTTAATAAACAGTACTAAAAAGCAGATTATCAGGCTATTTTCACTTTTTTGTGTGTAAATATTTGCTGCAAACAAATTAGATGCCACATTACTGACATTACAAGGAGAAATAGATTTCAAAAGTACTTTGTGAGCTATAGTGTGTTTTGGAATATCCGGTTGTCCTGAAAAGCGAATTTTTAATGCAACTTGTTCTGAGCTTTTCTGAGGATATTGCACAGATGGTGGGATAGGAGGGAGGAGGGGTGAAGGTTAGGACAGCCTACATCTCCATAGAGAACTAACAATTCACAATCTGGGGATGATAACCAGCTCCCAATACACACAACTCAACAACAGGAAATCAGTGAGAATTGTCAGACACCTCACCTTATATTCAGGAATGAGCCACCAACAAAACTCAGCCTGGAAATCCGAGGGAAATGCTTCCAATAAACACACTCAATATCCAACACACAGCTCCAGTCACACAGTTCAGCACAAAGCACCGAGTAAACAGCTCTCTCAGCTGGATCTTCTCACACAGCATAAGGGACATTTCCACCCCTGACTGCCCACAGGATAGTCAGACTGCCTGAAGATTGGTGTGGATATTATGGGATACAATTTGTATAAAAGCTGCTCCTTCACTCACCATCTCCTCACTTGGTTTTCAGTCCCTATAGGAAGTGAACCAGCTCTGGAAGAGGAAGAGGAGACAATGGGCAGAGTGGGTGGGCTCTCTGATTGACGTCTCTCACAGTCAATCCAAATAGCATCTTTTTCCTGAAAGCTTTTAAACTGACAACATAATTGTGGAATATGTCGCTTCCCTCTACTTGAAGCAGTTCAGAAATGAGCGGCAGTGCCCCAAAACACAATGGAATCAGTGTTTGGATCAGCACGTAAACAGGAGAGAAGGGACAAATTGTTCTGGATTACTCAAACTATTCCGGCTTCCAAATTTAATAGTGCAGGATCTCAGTGTGTTTCATCCCAGAGTGTCCTCTCTATCACTGGTCGGCTTTGTAATGAATATTCACCACATTTCACTCCCAAACTCACTTTGGCTGGGGACATAAGTTTATGGAAAAAGGGAATATGTTTAAATGGGATGTGAGGTGCAACTTTTTTTGCACAGACAATAGTAAGTGCCTGGAATATGCTGCCAGAGGAGGTGGGGGTTGGGGGGGGGCGGAGCAGATACAATAACAATATTTAAGATGCATCTAGTCAGATATATGAACAGGCAGGTAATAGAGGGATACTGACCAAGTAGACACAAAATGTTTTTTATTTAGAAAGGCATTGTGTGTTAGCACAGATGCTCTCTGGGCAGTCCGATCTTCCAGCTGAAGGAGTTGACCCCGACTGAGTGTTGCAGACTGGCACATTCCAAGGTCCAGGACTACGTGTTGAGGGACGCGTTGAAGCTTGGGGCAGCTGCCGCCAAGGTGCGGTGGGGAAAGACCACCGTGTAACAGCTGCCTGCCTAAAGAAGAACAGGGGGCCCACACAGTCATTTGGGCTCCGCTGACACCTCAGCTAAATATATGGATATAGGATTGATAAACGGTCAGACCTATATATACAAATGATAAAATCTGACCTCTTTATGCAAAGAAATGGAATGTTTCCGTATGTATGGCATGACCAACTGTACAGACCATCAAAATATTTTATGAATAAAGTATATTTTTGAAATAAAGAAAATTGTGTGTTAGCACAGTCTTGGTGAGCTAAAGGATCTGTTCCTGTGTTGTACTATTCTTTGTTCTTTGACATTGGACATGTCCTGATTAGTTCGCCTTTTAGTATCCTGATTGGTTCTTGGTCAGAATGCGCTGATTGATAATCAGGGATTCTGGGACATGTTCATGTGATGTCAGTCTAAACACATTCTCCCG
Source organism: Chiloscyllium plagiosum (assembly GCF_004010195.1). Lineage (NCBI taxonomy): Eukaryota > Metazoa > Chordata > Chondrichthyes > Orectolobiformes > Hemiscylliidae > Chiloscyllium > Chiloscyllium plagiosum. The sequence goes on along the minus strand of NC_057746.1, from coordinate 4,875,782 downwards.
CATGCGGCGGAATAATGGATGGTCAAAAGAAATCACTGACTTGACCAAAGTGTATCCATTCAGGAAATCAGCTCATAGGAAATAATCGCTTTGAAAGGGAAGGGGAAATGTCAAGGGACGAGGAATGGTGGGTATTTTGGAGGATGGGATATAGGTAAAGTAGTGTTACTTCTGCACTTATAATTACTTATGCAAGGTAAATGAACTCACACCAGTGTGTAATTGTTTCAACTGAGTCAACAAGAATGGAAACAATGTGGAGGAAATACATAATTGTTTTTGTATTAGCTAAAATTGTATGCAAGAATGAAACGTGACTGCAAAATAATGGTAGATGTTACAGACAAATAGATAAGATGCTGTGAGGATGTAGGTTAAGCCAGATATGCTTGTACAAACAGTAGTTCTAAGCATCTGTTTCCCACTTTTACAGAAACACAGGAACAAACCCCAATTAAAAGGATCAGTATGGTTGGGGAAAGCACAGATGGAGGGAGTAGATAATGGTGAAGAAAGGATATACCTAACAATGAGCCACAGTAGGATGTGGTCAAACGGCCCTGTGAGGTCAGAAATAAGCATTTTGTCACAGAAAAGGCCGAATAAGGCAAAAGATAAACAGGAGTAATGGGCGCCGGCCTTCGAGAAGTGGAAGATGTAAACTGGGAGGAGCAATGGGATAAAAAAAAACAAATTACATAAATATCGTGTATTAGTCGAATTCAGTGTGTGTGTGTGTGTCTGCCTTGTAGACAGTGGACATCGCACCCTCTTGCAAGAGTAAAATAAATGACACTACTGATTCAGATCTTGTCTCGGACTGAAATTATTGAAGTGAGTGAGCTTTGTTTCTCACAGAAGGTTTGAGACATACACCACTGTAATAATTGGAATATGGTCTGCTCTGGGATTGATGAATCACCCTGGCCAAGTCTGTGCTGTACTGGGCAGGACAATCCCTGACAGCTTTGTGTTCCTCAGGGATATAATGGCCTATGTACAGGACGGGGTGTGAGTGTGTGTGTGTGTGTGTGTGTGAATGCCTGCCTCATCAACCTGAATGAGGAGAAGGCCTTTGACATGATACCATGCTCGTACATGTGGGACATGTTCTCCAAAATGGGCTTTGGGGACGGAATCTGTAATTGGATCTGATTGGTATACACCAACATTGTTAGCACAGTAACAATAAATATTGGGCGGCATGGAGGCTCAGTGATCAGCACTGCTGCCTCACAGTGCCAGGGGTTCGGTTCCAGCCTCAGGCGATTGTCTGTGTGGAGTTTGCACATTCTTCCCCTGTCTGTGTTTCCTCCAGGTGCTCCGGTTTCCTCCCACCATCCAAAGATGTGCAGGTTAGGTGAATTGACCATGCTAAATTGCCCATAATGTTCAGGGATGTGGAAGTTAGGTGCATTAGTCAGGGGTAAATATAGGATAATAGGGTACGGGAATGTGTCAGGGTGGGACACTCTTTGAAAGGTCGATGTGGACTTGTTGGACCAAAGGGCCTATTTCCATATTGTAAGGATTCTATGATTCTATAAAATGCATGGGAATCAGAAAGCTTCCCAATCAGATTCAGAGTCAGGCATGGCTGCCCACTGAAGCCTGCCTTGTTTATGTTGAAAACAGTCTATTGCTGATTCCATCAGAAAAGATGTGAGCTTGAGGGGTGGCTATTCCAGATAGCAGATGCCTGCAGGTCACAACCTCGCCATTTTCTGCTCTGATTCACTGTCACTACAGATTCATGAGGATCTGCAGATACATTGAACTGGCCTCAGGAGCCAATGTTAATCAAGGCAAGAGCAAGGCCATGTTCTTTGGGAACTGGGCCAATCAATCTTTCATTTCCTTCACCGTCATGACAGATTATCTGAAGGTGCTGGGATTATGGGGCCAGGCCATTCATAAAATCTTGGGAGGATCGCATTGCCAAAGTGAAGTAGAAACTGGTACTTTGGGAGCAACGCTGTCTCTTCATTGTTGGTAAAACCTGGTCATTAGGTGTGAGGCACTCTCTCTGTTGTTGTACATAGCACAGGTCTGGCCCACTCTCAGAAACAGCACTGTTTGAGTCACCCAAGCTATCTTCCATTTCATCTGGAAACCTAAGATAGACTGAGTATGTATGGAAATCATGTACAAAAGTCTGGATAATGAGGGTAAGAACATACTCAATGTTGCCCTCATCCTGATGGCCACCTTTATGTGTGGTTGCATCAAGCTGTGTGTAGAACCACAGCATGCAAACACCAAGTGTCACGACATACTGGGGCGGCATGGTGGCTCACTGGTTAGCACTGCTGCCTCACAGCCTCAGGGACCCAGACTTGACTCCTGCCTCAGGCGACTATCTGTGTGGAGTTTGCACATTCTCCCCGTGTCTGCGTGGGTTTCCTCCACATGCTCTGGTTTCCTCACATAATCCAAAGATGTGCAGGTTAGGAGAATTGATTTTGCCAAATTGCCCTTAGTGTAGGTTATTAGTCAAGCGTAAATATAGGGTAGTGGAATTGGTCTGGGTGGGTTACTCTTTGGAGGGTTTGTGTAGACTTGTTGGGCTGAAGGGCCTGTTTCCACACTGTAGGAATTTTAATTCAAATTCAAAATGAAGTTTGATCTGTCCTTGCCGTTGGGAAGGATGGGACTGGCCTTACTGCCGCGGATTGCTCCAAGTAGTTGGAATGTTCCATAACACCTGTCCTTAATAGAGAAATTTGCAAAGAAAAACACCTTTGACCAAGTCCGTCAGGAAATGGTCAGTACGCAGTGCTCTTGAGACCCTGAGGGAAAGGAGAGGGTGGATCCTGTTATTTGGTTCCCTGAGCAGATTGTGAAAATCATTTGGCAGAATGTTTCATTACCAGACCCTTCTAACAAGCACCAAGACATTGCTTGGCTGGTGGTGAGAAGGACAGTACCTGTGAGATCCTTTATGTACCCGTGATTGATCTGCGCCACCACATGCTGCCCGCAAAGTGGCTATGTGAGGATTGGGACTGTCACACACCTCCTTCTGGAATGTGCCTTTGCAAAGGAAATCTGGAGGAAGATGAAGCGGTTTGTGTCGAGGTTCATCCCAAGCAGTTCTGTGACCAGGGACTCTGTGCTCTACAATGTGTTACACATCAAGACAAACATCAACTATGCCTGGATGACCATCAGCTCAGTGAAAGACACTTTCTGGTCTGCCCAAAACTTGTTAGTCTCCCAGTACAAGGATTTGACTCTGACTAAGTGCTGCAGACTGACACATTCCAAGGTCCAGGACAATGTTCTGAGGGATGCACTAAAGCTTGGGGAAACTTCACCAAGGCACTGTGGGGAAAGACCACTGTCTGAGGTTCTCCTGCTGAAGATAAATGGGGGTCCGATCAGTTATCAGACCTTCCTAGTACCTCAAATATATGTAAATGTATATGTGTGTAAGAGAGGTCTTTGTTTTTTTTGGATAGAGTCAAAGTCTAGCATTTTGTTTATTTACTTTATGTGCAACTGTACAGAACTGAACTGCTTTTGTGAGAATGTTCATATACAAAGAGTTTTTTTCTGACTAAAATATATTTTTGAAGTTAAAAAAAAGCTGGAATATGCCTTTGCAAACTCACACATTCCAAGGTCCAGGACAACGTGCCAAAGTCAAATGCATTGGGGGTGGGTCTCCATTCAGTTATCAGACTATCCCAGGGCCTCAAATACATGTAAATATAGTCTGGTCTTGTGCAAGTAAGAGGTGCCTTTGATTTGTTTATTGGCTACAGTCAGACTTTAAACTTCGTTTGTTTTCTTGATGTGCTATTGTTCAGAACCTAACTCCATTTGTGCCTATGTAAAAACAGATATATTTTACAGATAAAGTTTTTTTTGAAATTTAAAAAATGCTGGAATCTGCCTATGCAAAGGAAACCTGGAGAGTGATAGAACAAAGAACATAGCATATAGAACATAGAACTGTATAGCACAGGCCCATATTATCGTGCCGAACATAAGCCAAATGAAACTAATTCCTTCTGCCTGCCCTTGCTACAAATCCCTTCATTTCTTGCGTATTCATGTGCTTATCTAAACGTCTCTTAAATGGCTTTATGGCATCTGCCTCTACCACCACTCCTACTAATCTCTGTGGAAAAACTTGCCCCTCAGGTCTCCTTTGAATTTTCACTCTCTTACCTTAAATGCATGTCCCCTGGTATTAGACATTTAAACTCTGGAAAAAACGATTCTGACGCAATCATTGAAAAATTTTACAGAATTCTATCAAGTCTCCCCTCAGCCTCACTGCTCCAGACAAAACAATCTGAGTTTTTGTAACCTTGTCTTCAAGTTCATACCCTCTAATCCAGGCAGCATTCTGGTAAATCTCTTCTGCACCGTCTCCAGAGCCTCCACATCCTTCCTGCAATGTGGCCCCCAGAATTGAACACAGTACTCGAAAGTCTTATAAAGTTGCAACATGACATCCTGAGTCTTGTATTCAATTCCACAACCAATAAGGGCAAACATGTCATGCACCTTATTACCCATCCTATCTATTTGTGTGGCCAAGTTCAGGGAGCTATGGACTTGAACTCTAAGAGCCTTCTGAATGTCAATGCTGTTCAGAGTCCTACTATTAACTGTATACTTTTCTTTAACATTTGATCTCCCAAAGTGCAGCACCTCACACTTATATGGATTAAACTCCATCTGCCATTTCCCCGCCCATATTCACAACTTATGTATAGCCCACTGTGTCCTTTGACAATCTTCAACACTATCCATAACTCCACTGATCTTTGTAGCATCTGCAAACTTACTAACCCAGTCATTTTATATATATATAAAATATACCACAAACAGTAGAGGTCCCTTGCGGAACGCCACTAGTCATAGACCTCCAGCCTAAAAAACACCCTTCCAACACTTCCCTCTGTTTCTAGGGGCAAAACAATTTTGAGCCAAGTCACCATGGATCCCATGCACCTTAATCTTCTGGAAGAGCTTATCATGAGGGGTCTTGTTGAAAGCCTTACGAGAGTCTATTTTTACAGCATCTCTATCCTCATCAATCACCTTTGTTACCTCCTCGAAAAATTCAATCAAGTTAGTGAGACATGACCAGTCCTGCAGAAAACCATGCTGACTGTCCCTAATTAGGCCATGCTTTTCCAATTGTGTGTTAATCTTATCCCTAAGAATTCCCTCCAATAGCTTCCTAACCACCGATCTGAGACTCACCGGTCTGCAAGTTCCTGGATTATTCCTATTTTCCTTCTTGATTAGAGGAACAATATTCGCTACTCACCAATAGCTTCCTAACCACCGATCTGAGACTCACCGGTCTGCAATTTCCTGGATTATCCCTATTTTCCTTCTTGATTAGAGGAACAATATTCGCTACTCACCAGACATCTCCAGTGGCTAGCAAGGATACAAATATCTTGGTCAAGGCCCCAGCAATCTCCTTTCTTGCCTGTCTCAATAACCTGGGGTAGACACTAATGGGATCCAGGGATTTATCATCTTCATGCTCTTCAGGAGATCCAACACCACGTCTTGCTTGACCTCAAAATACTCTAGTTTATTGGCATGCTCTACACAAATCTCACTATCCTCCATATCCTTGCTGAGTGAATACTGACGCAAATTACTCATTTTAGATCACATCCACTTCCTCTGCCTCCAAGCACAAGTTCCCTCCTTTATCCTTGAGTGGTCCGACTTTCTCCCTAGATATCCTGTTGTTTTTAATGTATCTATAGAATGCCTAGGGATTCTCTTCAACCCTACTTGCCAAGGTCATTTCATGGCCCCTTTTTGCTCTTCTAATTCCCTGCTTGAGTTCCTTCCTACCTTCCTTATATTCTTCATGGGCCCTGTGCGGTTTTACCTTCCTGAACATTACATATATGTATTTTCTCCTTTTGGCTAAATTCACAACCTCCCTCATTAGCCAAGGATTCCTTATCTTGCCATCCTCGTCCTTTCTCCTTACTGGAACATGCTGGTCTTGAACTCTCCCCAGCAGGTCTTTTAACAATCTCACATGTTAAATGTGGACTTGTCTGATAACAGTTCCTCCCAATTAAGACTCCCTAGCTCCTGCCTAATAATGTACTAATGTAATTTGCCCTCCCCCTATTTAGTTCCTTGCCACAGGGTCCTGATTTATCCTTTTTCATAGCCAACTTACAACTTAAGGAATTGTGATCACTATTTCCAAAATGCTATTCCAATGAAAGGTCAGTCACCTGGCCAGGCTCATTAGCCAATACAAGGTCCACTTTGGTCCCTCCTCCAGTTGGACTGTCCACATACTGTTCCAAGAAACCCTCTTGGATGCACCCAACAAATTCCACCCCATCTGAGCCTCTTGCTTCAAGCAAGTCCCAATCAATATTGGGAAGTTAAAGTCACTGCCTGTGACAACTCTGTTTTTTTGCAACTTTTCATAATCTGCCTCTATACTTGCTCCTCAATGTTTTGGTGGCTATTGGGGGGGGGAGGGGCTTGGATTATAATCCAATCAGATTGATTGATCTATCTTATTTTTGAGCTCTACCCATATTGCCTCAGTGGATGAGCCCTCCAGCATGTCCCCTCTGAGTACAGATAAAACATACTCGCCGCTAAGTAATACAACTCCTTTGACTCTCCTCTCTACCTCAGCTAAAACAATGAAACCCGGGAGCATTGAGCAGCCAGTCCTGTCCCTCTCTCAACCAAGTCTCTTTAATGACCACATCATTATAGTCCCATGTACTGATCCAGGCTCGAAACTCATCTGCCTAATCCATAATACTTTGTGCATTGGAATAAACACACCTCAGCCCATTCGTGCCATGGTGTTCAACTACCTGATTCTGCCCATCTTTTCTTTCTGATTTACTTATCATCTACCTTCCCCTCTATTCTTCCACTTGCTGACCTGCTGCTCTGGGTCCCTGTCCACTGCTAGTCTAGTTTAAACACTCCCAAGTAGCACTAGCGCAATTTCCTGCGAGGATATTGGTTCCCCTCCAGTTCAAGTGCATCCTATCCCTTCTGTACAGGTCACCCCTTCCCCAGATGAGGTCCCAATCATCCAAGAACCAGAAACCCTGTCCCCTAAACCAGCTCCTTAGCCATGCAGTCATATGACCTCTTTTCTACTCCTTGTCTCACTGGTGCATGGCCCAGAGATTACTACCCCCAAGGTCCTGCTCTTTGAATACAGGGAGTTAGGAAAGAAGCCATTCTGCAGGATTTCATCCCTCTTTCTCTATGTCATTGGTGCCAATGTGCACAATGACCTCTGGTTGCTCACTCTCTCCCTTAAGAATTCTGTGTAACTACTCAGAGACATCCTGGACCCTGGCACCAGGGAGGTAATACACCATCCTGGAGTCTCAGACTCGGCCACAGAAATGCCTGTCTGTGTTCCTAACTAACGAGTCTCCAAACACTTTTGCTCACTTGGATCTTGCATGACTTTGCTCTATAGCAGAACCGCTTATGGTGCCACACGCCTGGCTGCTGCTGTTATACTTCCCTGAGACACAATTTCCCCCAACAACAATACCCAAAATGGTACACCTGTTAGGGAGGGAAATAGCTACAAGAGACTCCTGCACAACCTGTTTGCCTCTCCTGCTGGTCACCTATCTACTTGACTGAAGCTCCAGTGTGACCACCTCTCTCTAACTAGTCTCTACCACACTCTCTGACTAGTAAATGCTCCTCAGTGTCTTTTTGTTGTGATTCGTCCTGAGCAGCTCTGTGACGCAGGACTCAGATACACACCGAAACAAATATCAACTGTGCCTGGAGGACCATCAACTCAGAGAAAGGTGCTCTTTGGTCTGTCTGAAATTTGTTGGTCTTAATGGGCAAGGAGTTGACCTCAACTGAGTGTTGCAGGCTGATACATTCGAAGGTCCAAGGGCAGACAAAAGCTTGGGGCAGTTGTTGCCAAGGCACTTTGTGGAAAGATCACCATCTAATGTCTCTCTACAAAGTCAAAGAGGTGTCCATTCAGTTGGCAGAACATTCCGGTGCCTCAAAAGTATGTAAATATAGTCATGTATAAGTAAAAACTGCATTGGATTTATTTGTTCTCCATGTGCAATAACAATGCAGAATCAAACTGCTTTAGTGATGATGTATATAAAGATTTTTTCAATGAATAAAGCATATTTTTGAAATTAAAGGAAATAAATGCTTAATGTTGGTCTTCCAGAGCAAGGAGTTGACCTTTACCAAGTGTTGCACACTGGTACATTCCAAGTTCCAGGACTACATGCTGAGGGATACACTAAAGCTTGTGGTAGCTGACACACCAAGGGCGCAGTAGGGAAAGACCACAGTCTGAGGTCTTCCTGCTGAAGTTAAATCGCGATCCATTCAGGTATCAAACCCTCCCGATTCCTCCAATGCATGCAAATATAATCTTGTATTAGTAAGAAGTTAGTTGAATTTGTTTGTGCTACGTATGTAAAGTCTGTGTGCACAATCAAACTGCTCTAGTGACCTGTGTGAGCACTGGAGGGTAAACACCACAAACAACTTCCAGTGCAAAGGAAGCAGGTTATCCAGCTCCAGGTCAATGTGGAGACATTGGTGCATGATGGGAGGTGGAAAAGGAGGTGAAATGGTCCTGACACACATCACACTAGAAAGGTTTATCTCCCATGTACATTTATTGATGCTCCGTAAGTTAATACTTAAGACGTAACATTGCCAAGACTTTATCACTTAACTCACCTTAATAGAGTTGCTCCCCTGCATTTGATGGATGAGGAGGTATTGGACAAAGAGATACATTAACTTGTGAAAGCCTTGTCACATTCCTCACATCTGAAAGGTTCTCCACTCTGTGAATCTGTTGGTGTTATATACATTGCTGAGATTTCAGGAAAACTTCATCATAAAGGTCACACTTGAATTGTTTTCTTTGATGGACCAAGGGCTTTGACAAGTTGGCAAAGGCTTTCTCACACAGCTCCTACCTAAATAGCTTCTCCTCAGTGTGTCATTGTCACTGTTTCATGAGCATTGATGACTGTGTGAAGGCTCAGTCACACACCTCACATTTGATGGCTTTTTCCATTGTGAATGAGCCAGCGATTTAACAGGCCTGATAACTGTGGAAAACCCTTATTACTCACCTCACCTTTACGTGAAAGCTTTCTCTCCTGTTTAAGGCAAAAGTGTTCACAGGGGATGGAGGACCATGAGAATCATTTGTTGCACACAACACCTGAACAGTTTCTCTCTGAGGTGAATGCATTTATGTATGTGAAAGTGAGATGATCACATGAATGATTTATCACACACGTCACATTTGAAGGGCTCCTCTCTTGTGTGTACCTGCCAGGAAGACTAATCATTAAACAAAGTCATCCACATTTGAACCTCACATTTGAAGAATTTGACCTCCACATGATTCTTCTGTTGTGTGATGATCCTTGTAGAAGTCATAAAAACTTTATTGCAAAAAAAATTCCCTATCTTTCTTTCCTTACCCTCCCGCATGGATCCACTCAGCACTGTGCTGTGCTGATTCCACAACTATATGTCATAGTTGCCCTGGAGACTCTGGGTCTTCCACTTCTGATCTGCTTTCAAACACATCCAAGGATGCACAATCACAATGATGCTGTCAGTTTGAAAGCCTCTGAAGATGAAAGTTAAAAATCACACAACACCAGGTTATAGTCCAACAGGTTTAATTGGAAGCACACTAGCTTTGCTCCTTCATCAGGTGGTAGTGGAGGGCTCAATCCTAACACACAGAATTTATAGCAAAAATTTACAGTGTGATGTAACTGAAATTATACATTGAAAAATTGATTGTCTGTTAAGTCTTTCATCTGTTAGAATACCGTGATAGTTTCACTTCTTTCATCTGTAAATCACAAAACCTCTTTTTAAAAAAGTTGCATTCTCAACAATGGTTAAAAATGGTGATAGCTAGACAATATGTTGAAGGTGTTGGCCCCTCGTGTTCTCTGTCTATGTCATGATGTTTAGATTGATTTGAATCTAAAAAGTGAGATAACAGAGTTTTACATGAATTCATGCAGGTTTTGAGCTCAGAGTTCCACATGAATGCATGCAGTTTTTGAGCAAAGTACAATGTAACCCTGCAAGTACAAATTCATCCCACAAAATATATGTGTGCATGTGGGTCTTTGTCTGTCTGTGTCTGTCTGTCTGTCTGGGTTGGGGGTTGTGAGTGTGAGAAAGTGTATGTGTGTGTGTGTAGTGAGTGCAGAGTGTCTTAA
>NC_057746.1:4852096-4865384 GCF_004010195.1 Chiloscyllium plagiosum | reverse complement strand
CTGCCTGTCCCAAAGTCCACCTTGGAGGATGGTCACCCGAAGGTCCGAGGCCAAATGTCCTGGACCACTGAAGTGTTCCCCAACTGGGAGGGAACCCTCCTGTTTGTTGATTGTTGTGCGGTGCCCATTCATCTGTTGTCGTAGCCTTTGCTCGGTTTCCCCAATGTACCATGCCTCCGGGCATCCTTGCCTGCAAATTATAAGATAGACAACGTTGGCTGAGTCACATGAGTACCTGCCATGTACAAGGTAGGAGGTGTCCCCACACGTAATGGTGCTATCTATGTCTTGCAGCACCTACCGTGATAGGGTTGTGTGGAGTTGTCCTGAGAGTCAGGCAGTTTGCTACGAACAACGATCTGTTTCAGGTTTGGTGGTTGTTTGGTGGAGGTGTGGGGAAGGTCTTAGTGAGGTGCTCATCCTCATTGATAATGTGTTGCAGGTCACGAAGAACATGGCATAATTTTTCAGCTCCTGGGAAATACTGAACAATGCTGTCGGTTGCAGCACGTGTCTGTCTCCTGAGGAGGTCATTACGGTTCCTTGCTGTGGCACGTTGGAACTGGCGGTCGATGAGTTGGGCATTCTTGTGAGGGCATCCCTGAGTACTTCCAAGTGTCCGTCACATTCCTCCTCATCTGAACAGATCCGGTGTATGCGTAGGGCTTGTCCATAGGGGATGGCTGTTTTAATATGTTTTGGGTGGAAGCTGGAGAAGTGTAGCATTGTGAGGTTGTCTGTGGGTTTGCGGTAGAATGTGATGCTGAGGTGTCCATCCTTGATGGAGACGCATGTGTCCAAGAATGAGACAGATAGTCGAGAGTAGTCCATGGTGAGTTTGATGGTGGGATGAAACTTGTTGATGTCACTGTGTAGTTTTATCAGTGACTCCTCACCATGGGTCCAGAGGAAGAAAATGTCGTCAATGTAACTGGTGCACAATGTTGGTTGGAGATCATGCATAGAGAAGAAATCTTGTTCCAACTTGTGCATAAAAATGTTGGCATAGTGGGGTGCAAATTTGGTCCCCATGGCTGTTCCGTGTGTCTGGATGAAGAACTGGTTGTCAAAGGTGAAGACGTTGTGATCAAGGATAAAGCGGATGAGTTGTAGGATGGTGTTTGGAGATTGGCAGTTGTTGGTGTTGAGTACTGAGGCTGTTGCCACGATGCCATCATTGTGGGGAATGCTGGTGTAGAGTGCGGAAACGTCCATTGTGACGAGGAATGTTCCCAGTTTGTGGGTGCTGAGTTTCTGTAAGAAATCCGTAGTGTCGCGACAGAATCTGGAGATCCCCTGTACAATAGGTTTCAAGATGCCTTCCACATAGCTGGAGAGATTCTCACATAGGGTCCCATTGCCCGACACGATGGGACAAAGCCAACACACCAAGACATCCCATCGTGCCCGGCTCTCAGGACAACTCCATACAACCCTGTCATGGTAGGCGCTGCAAGGCGTGTCAGAGTGTGGACATAGAGACCACCATTACGCGTGGGGACACCTCCCACCTTGTACATGGCAGGTACTCATGTGACTCAGCCAACGTTGTCTATCTTATATGTTGCAGGCAAGGATGCCCGGAGGCATGATACATTGGGGAAACCGAGCGAAGGCTATGACAACAGATGAATGGGCACCGCACAACAATCAAAAGACAGGAATGTTCCATCCCAGTTGGGGAACACTTCAGTGATCCAGGACATTCAGCCTCGGACCTTCGGGTGACCATCCTCTAAGGTGGACTTCGGGACAGGCAGCAGAGAAAAGTGGCTGAGCAGAGGCTGATAGCTAAGTTCAGTACCCACGGGGAGGGCCTCAACCAGGACCTTGGGTCCATGTCACATTACAGTTGACCACCATTGCACTATACACACACACACAGATACTCCTACACACACACACACACTCTCACAGACACACAGGCACTCTTATACACAGACGCACACACAGACACCCACACACACACCCACACTCACACATGCACTCCCTCACAGACTTAAGACACTCTGCACTCACTACACACACACACATACACTTTCTCACACTCACAACCCCCAACCCAGACAGACAGACAGACAAAGACCCACATGCATACATATATTTTTTGGGGTGAATTTGTACTTGCAGGGTTATATTGTACTTTGCTCAAAAACTGCATGAATTCATGTAACACTCGTTATCTCACTTTTTAGATTAGAATCAATCTAAACATCAGGTCATAGACAGAGAACACAGGGGGCCAACACCTTCAACATATTGTCTAGCTATCACCATTGTTAACAGCAAACCGGAGAATGCAACTTTAAAAAAAGGTTTTGTGATTTACAGATGAAAGAAGTGAAACGATCACGGTATTCTAACAGATGAAAGACTTAACTGACAATCAATTTTTCAATGTATAATTTCAGTTTCATCACACTGTAAAGTTTTGCTATAAATTCTGTGTTAGGATCGAGCCCTCCACTACCACCTGATGAAGGAGCAACGCTCCGAAAGCGAGTGCTTCCAATTAAACCTGTTGGACTATAACCTGGTGTTGTGTAATTTTTAACTTTGTCCACCCCAGTCCAACACCGGCATCTCCAAATCAGAAAATGAAGAATGCTATTCCCACACTAGAAATCTCTGTCAAGCATTTCCCAGGGGAACTGAGACAGCAGCTGTAATTAGTGAGGTTTTATTCAGATGGGACAGTGACAAGTTTAAATCCCCACCTGATCTGCTGCTCAAAGTCACCTCCATTTCCCGGTCAGTTTCCCAAATTTCAGGAAACTCATGTTGCTCCGAAATATTTGGATTGACTGTGAGAGACGTCAATCAGAGAGCCCACCCACTCTGCCCATTGTCTCCTCTTCCTCTTCCAGAGCTGGTTCACTTCCTATAGGGACTGAAAACCAAGTGAGGAGATGGTGAGTGAAGGAGCAGCTTTTATACAAATTGTATCCCATAATATCCACACCAATCTTCAGGCAGTCTGACTATCCTGTGGGCAGTCAGGGGTGGAAATGTCCCTTATGCTGTGTGAGAAGATCCAGCTGAGAGAGCTGTTTACTCGGCGCTTTGTGCTGAACTGTGTGACTGGAGCTGTGTGTTGGATATTGAGTGTGTTTATTGGAAGCATTTCCCTCTGATTTCCGGCTGAGTTTTGTTGATGCCTCATTCCTGAATGTGAGAAGGTGAGGTGTCATTATCTGGAGGTGCAGAGTGTCTAACGATTCTCACTGATTTCCTTTTGTGTGTCAGTGTTGGGATCAACGAGGAGAAAGTGAGGACTGCGGATGCTGGAGATCAGAGTCGAGAGTGTGGTGCTGGAAAAGCGCATCAGGTCAGGACGGATCTGAGGAGCAGGAGAATTGACATTTCGGGCATAAGCCTTTCATTCCTGATGAAGGGCTTATGCCTGAAATGTCGATTCTCCTGCTCCCCCGCAATGTTGGGAGCTAGTTATTTTCATGCTGATCATTCTGCAGTGTATGAACAAAGCTCCTCATGGTTAGCAGGGTTAGATCACACAGAATGTCAGGAAGACTAGCCATTTGGATGCGCAACTGGCTTGAAAGTGGTGTTGAGGGTTGCTTTTCAGACTGGCGGCCTGTGGCCAATAATGTGCCACAAGGATGGCTGCTAAGTCCACTGCTTTTTGTCATTTATACAAATGATTTGAATGTGAACAGAGGAGGTACAGTTGGTAAGTTTGCAGATGACACCAAAATTGGAGGTATAGTGGACAGCGAAGAAGGTTACCTCAGAATACAACAGGATCTTGATCACATGGGCCAATGGGCCAAAGAGTGGTAGATGGAATTTAATTTAGATAAATATTAGGTGCTGCATTTTAGAAATGCAAATCAGAGCGGGATTTATATACTTAATGGTAAGGTCCTGAGGAGTTTTGCTCAACAATGAGATTTTGGAGTGGGGGTTCATAATTCCTTGAATGTGGAGTCACACGTAGACAGATTAGTTAAAAAGGCATTTGGTATGCTCTCCTTTATTGGATAGTGCATTGAGTATAAGACTTGGGAGATCATGTTGCAGCTGCACAGGGCAGCGATTAGGCCACTATTTGAATACTACATGCGCGTCTGGTCACCCTTTCACAGAAAGGAGGTCGTGAAACTTGAGAGGATTCAGAAAAGATTTACAAGGATGTTGCCAGAGTGGGTGGCTTGAGCTATAGGGAGAGGCTGAAGAGACTGGAACAATTTTCCCTGAAGCATCGGAGGCTGAGGGATTACCTTATAGAGGTTTATAAAATAATGAGGGGCATGGACAGGGTAAATAGACAAGGTCTTTTCTGCAGTGTGAGGGAGTCCAAAACTAGGGGGCAAGATTTAAAAGGGACCTAAGGGGCAATGTTTTCACGCAGAAAGTGGTGCATGTATGGAATAAGCTGCCAGAGGAAGTGGTGGAGGCTTGTACAATTACAGCATTTAATAGGCATTGAGATGGGTATATGAACAGAAAGGGTTTAGAGAGATATGGGCCAAGTGCTGGCAAATGGGACTAGATTAATTTCGGATATCTGGTCGGTAGAACGAAGGGCCTTTTTCAATGCTGTACCTCTCTCTGACTATGACACCCCAGTGTGGTGATTTGTCATTGAGTCCTCATAGCAGAGAAACAGACCCTTTGGTGAAGTTACCCCTCAGGTCCTTTTTACGTCTTTCCCCTCTCACCTTAAAATTCTCTCCTCTAGATTTGGACTCCCACACCCTTGGAAAAGAATCTTAGCTATTCACCCAACAATGCCCTTATAAAGCTTTGTAAGGTCGCCGTCAGCCTCTGATGTTTCTGGAAAAATAGCCCCAGTCTATTCTGCCTCTCCCTGTAACTTAAACCTTCCAACCCTGGCAACATCCTTGTAAATTGTTTCTGAACCCTTTCAAGTTTCACATCATCCTTCCTTTAGAAGGATGACCAAAATTGCATGCAGTGTTCCAAACTGGCCTCACCAATATCCTGTACAGCCATAAAATGAAATCCCAACTCCTATACTCGATGTTCTGACCAATGAGGGCAGGTGTACCAAGTGCCTTCTTCACCACCATCTTTAACTGTGACTCCACTTTCAAGTAACTATGTACCTGCTCTCACAGGTCTGTTTGTTTGGCAACACTCCCCAGGGCCTTACCATCAACTGAGGTGGTCACTCCCCAGACACAGGATAAGGACAGCTGGGTTACTGTCAGGGGGAAGAAAGGGAACTGACGGTCACAGCAGGGCCGTATCCCTCAGCAATAAGTATACCATTTTGGATACTGCTGGTGGGGACTGCCTACCAGGGGTAAGCCACAGTTGTCAGGTCTCTGGCACTGAGCCTGGCACTGTGCCTCAGAAAGGAAGGTGGGGGGGAAATAGAAAAGCGCTAGTGGTAGGGGACTCAATAGTTAGATGGATTAACAGGAGATTTTGTGGTCAGGAATGGGACTCCCGAAAGGTTTGTTGCCTCCCTGGTGCCAGGGTCCGGGATGTTGCCGATCGGGTTTACAGGATTCTGACGGGGGAGGGTGAGCAGCCAGAAATCATGGTACATATTGGCACCAATGATATAGCCAGGAAAGGGATTCAGAATCTGAAAAGGAACTACAGAGAGTTAGGTTGGAAGCTGAAGAGCAGGTCCAATAGAGTAGTGATTTCAGATTTGCTACCGGTGCCACGAGACAGTGAGATGAGGAACAGTCAGCGAATGCAGCTTAACATGTGGCTGCGAGGCTGGTGCAGGAGCTAGGGCTTCAGATACCTAGACCATTGGGATACCTTCTGGGGAAGGTGGGACCTGCATATGAAGGACGGGTTGCACCTGAACTGGAGGGGCACAAATGTCCTGGGTGGGAGATTTGCTCGTGTGATTCGGGAGGGTTTAAACTAATTTGGCAGAGGGGTGGGAATCAGAGCCACATGTCTAATAGGGGGTCAGTTGCAGACGTGACAGTGACAGGATATATTGAATCTAAAAGGAAGGTTTCTCACGCGATGAAACAAAGGGATCTGTTAAAGTGTGTCTGCTTTAATGCAAGGAGTGTCCGAAATAAGAGTGACAAACTGAGAGCATGGATCAGTACTTGGGGATACGATGATGTGGCCATAATGGAGATGTGGGTTTCACTGGGGCAGGAATGGTTGTTTGATGTTCCAGGGTTAAGAATGTTTAAAAAGAACAGGGAAGGTGGAAAAAGAGGAGGGGGTGTAGCATTGCTAATCAGAGAGTGCATCACAGCTACAAAAACAAAGGTTGTTGAGGAAGGTTTGTCTACCGAGTCAGGATGGGTGAACATTCGCAACGACAAGGGAACAGCCACTGCATTGGGGGTTTTCTACAGACCACCTAATAGCTGTAGAGAGATTGAAGAATGCATAGGTGGGCAGATTCTGGAAAAATGCAAAAGTAGCAGGGTTGTAGTTATGGGTGATTTCAACTTTCCCAATATCGACTGGAACCTCCTAAGTGTAGATGGTTTGGAAGGGAGCCAATTTTGTCAGGTGTGTTCAGGAGGGTTTCCTTACTCAGTATGTAGACAGACCGACGAGGGGAGAGGCCATTTTGTATTTGGTGCTCTACAACGAGCCAGGACAGGTGTCAGATCTCGCGGTGGGAGAACACGTTAGTGACAGTGATCACAGCTGCCTAACATTTAGTATAGCCTTACAGAGGAAAAGGAACAGTTACCGAGGGAAGATATTTAATTGGAGAAAAGGAAATTATGACGCTACCAGACAGGAGTTGGGAAGTATAGACTGGGAGCAACTGTTCCATAGAAAGGGCACAGCAGACATGTGGAGACTATTTAAGGAGCAGTTGTTGCGAGTGATGCACAAATTTGTTCTTCTGAGACAGGTAAGAAGGGGTAAGATTAAAGAACCTTGGATGACGAGAACAGAGGAAATTCTCGTCAAAAGGAAGAAGGCAGCTTACGTAAAGTGGAGGAAGCAAGGATCTAGCACAGCTTTAGAGGATTACAGACTTGCGAGAAAGGAGCTTAGAAATGGACTGAGGATAGCCAGGAGGGGGCACGAAAAAGGTTTGGCAGGTAGGATTAGGGAGTTTTACTCATACGTGAGGAATAAGAAAATGACCAGGGAAAAGGTAGGGCCAATCAAGGGTAGCGTAGGGAACTTGTGCATGGAGTCTGAGCAGATAGGGGAAGCTCTAAATTAGTTTTTTGCTTCAGTTTTCACCAAGAAAAGGAAACTTTTTATAAATGAAATCTTAGAGGAGCTGGGTTGCAGTCTTGACCAGATCAAGATTCATGAAGTTGATGTGCTAGAAATTTTGGAAAATATTAAGCTTGATAAGTCCCCAGGGCCAGACCAGATTAATCCTAGGCTGCTCCGGGAAGCGAGAAAGGAGGTTGCTAAGCCACTGGCGAGGATATTTGCCTCCTCACTCTCCACAGGAGTCGTACCAGAGGATTGGAAGGAGGCGAATGTTGTTCCTCTTTTCAAGAAGGGTAATAGGGAAATCCCTGGCAATTACAGACCAATCAATCTTACGTCTGTGGTCAGCAAAGTTGTGGAAAGAATTCTGAGGGCTAGGATTTATGACTATTTGGCAAAGCATAGTGTGATTAAAGGCAGTCAGCATGGCTTTGTGAGGGGCAGGTCAAGTTTTTATAAATAATTTGGATGAGGAGGTTGAGGGGTGGGTTAGTAAATTTGCAGATGACACAAAGGTTGGAGGTGTTGTCGATAGTATAGCGGGCTACTGCAGGCTGCAGCACAACATAGACAGGATGCAGAGCTGGGCTGAGAAATGGCAGATGGAGTTCAACCTGGATAAATGCGAAGTGATGCATTTTGGAAGGTCAAACTTGAATGCTGAATATAGGATTAAAGACAGGATTCTTGGCAGAGTGGAGGAACAGAAGGATCTGGGTGTGCAAGTACATAGATCCCTCAAAGTTGCCACCCAAGTGGATAGGGTTGTTAAAAAAGCAAATGGTGTTTTGGCTTTCATTAACAGGGGGATTGAGTTTAAGAGCCGCGAGGTTTTGCTGCAGCTTTACAAGTTCCTGGTGAGACCACACTTGGAATATTGTGTCCCGGTCTGGTCGCCCTACTATAGGAAAGATACAGAGGCTTTGGAGAGGGTGCAAAGAAGGTTTACCAGGATGCTGACTGGACTGGAGGGCTTGCCTTATGATGAAAGGTTGAATAAACTAGGACTTTTCTCTCTGGAGTGAAGGAGGAAGAGAGGAGACCTGATCGAGGTGTACAAAATAATGAGAGGAATAAATAGAGTTAATAGCCAGATACGTTTCCCAGGGCAGGATTGACTGGTACGAGAAGTCATAGTTTGAAGATATTAGGAGGAAGATATAAAGGAGACGTCAGAGATAGGTTTTTTAGCTACACAGAGTTATGAATGCATGGAATGAGTTACCAGCGGTGGTGGTGGAAGCAGAGTCATTGGGGACATTTAAGCGACTGCTGGACATGCACATGGATAGCAGTGAGTTGAGGGGTCCGTAGGTTGTTACTATATTTTACATTAGGATTAAATCTCGGCACAACATCGTGGGCCAAAGGGCCTGTTCTGTGCTGTACTTTTTTATGTTCTATGTTGTACGTTCTATCAACTGTATAAGTCCTGCCCTCTTACCAAAATGCAACACCTCACATTTATCTAAATTAAATTCCATCTGCCACTTCTCAGCCCATTGGTCCTTTTGAACAAGGTCCCATTGTGCTTCACTGTCCTATAGTGCACTGTCATATTTTGGTGTCGTCTGCAACTTTACTAACCATACCACCTATGTTCACATTCAAATCATTTATATGAATGTTGAAAAGCAGTGGACCCAGCACTGATCCTTGTGGCACACCATTGGTCACAGGCCTCTACTTTGAATGACAACCCTCTACCACGATCCTCGTCTCTTACCTTCAAGCCAATGTTGTATCCAATTGGTTATCTCCCTGAATGCTATGCGATCTAATCTGACGAATCCGTTTACCATGAGGAACCTTGTTGAACACTTTATTAAAGTCCATATTAACAACATTTACCATTCTGCCTTCATCAGTCTTCTTTGTTACTTCTTCAAAAAGCTTAATCAAGTTAGTGAGACATGAATTCCCAGACACAAAACCATGCGGACTATCCCTAATCAGTCCTTGCCTTTTCAAATTCATGTAAATCCTGCCCCTTTGAATTCCCTCCAACAACTTACCCAGCACTGATGGAGGCTCACTGGTCTATAGTTCCTTGGCTTTTCTCACCGACTTTCTTAAATAATAGCACCTCAGTAGTCAACCTTCAGTCTTCTGACACTTCAATCATGGCTATCAGTGATACAAATATCTCAACAAGGTGCCCAGTAAACTCTTCCGTTGCTTCCCACAAAGTTCTGGGAAATACCTAATCAGGTCCCAGGGATTTATCTACTTATATGCGCTTTAAGACCACCAGCATCTCCTCTTCTGTAATCTGAACTCTTTTGAAGACATCACTATTTATTTCCCCAAATTCCCTGACTTCCATTCCTTCTCCACAGTAAATACTGATGCAAAATATTTGTTTAGTATCTCACCCATCTCTAGTGGTTCCAAACATAGATGGTCATGTTGATTTTTGACAGAGTCCTATTCTCTCTCTAGTTAATCTTTTGGCCTTAACATATTTATAGAATCTCTTTATATTCTCCATAACTCCACTTGCCAAAGCTATCTCATGTCCCCTTTGTACCCTCTGACATTCTTCTTAAGAATATCCCAACACCCCTTGTACTCTTCAAGGGATTCACTTGATGCCAACTCTCTGTACCTAATGTATGCGTCCTTTCTCTTGACCGGAGCCTCAATGTCTGTAGTCATCCAGCATTCCATTCAACGACCAGCCTTGCCCTTCACACTATCAGGAACATATTGTCTCTGAACACTCATTATTTCATTCTTAAAGGCTTCCCATTTCCTAACAATCCCTTCACTTGCATATAGTCTACTTTAATTAACTTTTCAAAGTTCCTGTCTAATACTGTCAAAATTAGCCTTACTCGAAATATGGAATTTTAATTTTTTGATCAGCTCTGTCCTTTTCCATAACTATTTTCAAACTAATAGAATTATGTCCACTTGTCCGAAAGTGCTCTCCCATTGACACTTCAGGCACTTGCTCTGCCTTATTTCCCAACAGAACTTCAAATATTGTTCCTTCTCTAATAGGTACATCCACAAATTGAATAATAAAGTTTTCTTGTACATACTTAACAAATTCCTCCCCATACAGGCACTTAACACTATGACAGTCCCAGTCTATGTTTGGAAAGTTAAAATCCCCTACAGTTAGAACCCTATTTTTCTTCCAGAAATCTGAGTTCTTCTTACATATTTGCTTCTCAATTTGCCGCTGAACTCTTAGGGGGCCTCTAATACAATTCCAACGAGGTGATCACCCCCTTTCTTAGTGTTTTAAGTTCCACCTATATAGCTGCATTGGATGATCTCCCAGGAATATCCTTCCTAAATACAGCCGTAATGATCTCCCTAACCAAAAATACCATTTCCCTCTCTGTTGCCTTCCTTTCTTTCCTTCGGATAGCATTTTTATCCCGGAACATTAAGTTGCCAGTCCTGTCCATCCCTGAAGCACATTTTTGTCACAGCTATGAGACCCAGTTCCATGCTCCCAACCACATTCATCTGCCTTACCTATCAGGCCTCTGGCATTGAAGTAAATGCAGTTTAACTTCTCAGTCTTATCTTGTTCCCTGCCAAGCCCTTGTCTGCCTTGACTATTAGACTTGCTCCTTCTGTCTACTGTACCAGCCTCAGCCTTTTCTTGCTATCGCTTTGGTTCCCCAACATCCCTTTCCTTACTAGTTTGAAGCGTCCTGAGTAGTACGAGCAAATTTTAAGGATATTGATTCCCTTCAAACTCATCCATCTTTGACATGTAATCTGTATCTCTGAAGAAATCCCAATGGTTCAAAAATGTGAATCTTTGCCACCTCCAACACTCTATCCTGATGTGGTTACGTCCTGGTGAGGACTGTCATGGTGAAGTAAACCTCGAATTATTAATTAGGAGTAGGGGTTTGCCCTTTAAGCTCTAGAATCTGCTCCAGCGTTTATAGAAACATCAGAAGTAGTAAAAAGAGTGGGTCTTTTGGTTCTTTGATCCTGCTATGCTATTCATTTTGGTCTTGGCTGACTATCCAATTTAATAGCCTTTTTCTATCTTTCCCCATATCCTTTTCTCTCTTTCGCTCCAACTGCGATATCCAATGTCTTCTGAAAATGACATAATGTTTTGACTTCAACTCCCTTCTGTGACCACAAGTTCCACAGGCTCAGCATTCTTTGGGTGAATAGGTTTCTCCTCATCTCAATCCTGAATGGCTTACCCCATAATTCTAAAATATGACCCCTTGCTCTGGACTCTCCAGTCACTGGGTACATCTTTCCTGCATCCAACCTGTCTAGTGCTGTTAGAATATTATAGATTTCTTTGAGATTCCTCCTCATGCATCTGAATTCCAGCAAATATGATCCTAACCAATTCAACCTCTGTTAATAAGCCTGCCCTGCCACTTCAGGAATCATTCTGGTAAACATCCCCTGCACTTCCTCCACAGCAAGAACATCCTGCCTCAGATAAGGAGACCAAATTGCATACATGACTCCAAATGGGGTCAGACCAAAGTCCTGTACAGTTGCATTCAGACATCCTTTTACTTGAATCCTCTTGCTATGAAGAGCAACATACTATTTGCCTTCTTGACTGCTCGCTACACCTACATGCTTATTTTTCATCAAATGGTGCACGAGGACACCCAGATCTTGTTGCACCTCTCCTCTCCCATTCAGATTATAATCTGCTTTCCTGCTTTTGCAACTAAAGTGTATGACTTCATATTTATCCACATTATACTTCATCTGCAGCTTCATCAAGTGCCCACTCACTCAACTTGTCCAAATCACACTGAAGTTTCCCTGCATCTTCTTCACACTTCATTTCCCCACCTGTCTTTGTGCCATCTGCAAATTTGGAGTTATTATATTTAGTTCCCTCGTCCAAGTTATTAACGTATATAGTTAATAGCTGGGGTCCTAGCTTTGATCTTTCTCATACCACACTAATCACTGCCTGCCATTTACTTATTCGTCCTCTTTGTTTAGTGATGGCTCACTAGTTTTCTAGCCATCTCAAAACACTACACCCAATCTAATGTGGTTTAATCTTGTATGCTAATTTCTTACGTAGAAAACGTTAAAAAACCTCTTTGTCAAAACCTCCTAGAAGTCCAAATAAATCACATCCACTTGCTCCCCCCATCAATCTTATGAGTCACTCCTTGAAGAATTTCATTTGATGTGTCAAGCATGATTTCCCTTCTGTAAATCTGTGCTGACTGTCTGATGCTGCCACTGTTTTCCAATAAGATGATGGCTGATTTGTGTACACTGCAAGCCCACCTACACCAGATAACCTTGCTTTTAAGAATCTATCTAGCTCTGCCTTAAAAATATTCAAGGGCATCAATCACCATTAGCAGACGAGAGTTCCAAAGACACTGTTCCACGTGTTTTCTCACATATTTAAAATAGTGTCCTCCGGTTCTAGATTCTCAGATGAGAGAAAACATTCTCTACACATCCATCCTGCCAAAAGTCATCAGTATGCTTCAATCAAATCACCATTCCTTCTAAACTCTCAAGGTTACAAGCCTGTCAGAAAGTCTGTCCATTCCAAGTATTAGTCTGGTAAGTTCAGTCTAAATTGCTTCCAACGTATTTCCATCCTTCCTTAAAGAAGGTGATCAATTCTGCACGGAGATGATCTTATCAGTGTGCTGTATAACTGAAGCAAAACCTCCCTACTGTTGCATTCAGTTCCAGTCATGCTGAAAACATTTTGTCAGTTTTCCTAATGGCTCACCGTACCTGTAGAGAAACCTTTTGCATTTCATGCATGAGGATACCTGGACCCTCTGTACCCCAGAGCTCTGCCATCTCTCACCATTTAGATAATATGCTTCATTTGCTTCATCCCACCAAAATACAGTAGTTGAGAGAGGTGTGGTGGTTTTCCTTGGATGTGTTTGACCTGAAGCCCTGACAGTCGATGGACTCGATATTGACTACTTCCCTCCCTGTCAGTAAGATGGGACATTCCCAGGGATGGTGATGGGGGAGTCTGGGATGTTTCCAGATTGACACGGTTCAGTGATCAATCTGTGGCAACTCTCCTTCATTTGGGAATTTCTCTGCAGACCTTGGAAGGAGAAACTTCACAGATTTCACTGGGCTGAGATCAAACTTCATCTTATTATTGGACTTTGTA
>NC_057746.1:4840947-4851596 GCF_004010195.1 Chiloscyllium plagiosum | reverse complement strand
TGCACGAAGTGCTCCTCAGTTACAATGTTTATAAAAAGACTTTTGCACAGTCAGAGTATCTCTTGTACTATCAACACACTCACACAGGGGAGAAAATCTGACAATCTGGGTTCAGCAATATAGGTTCCACATAGTTATTGGACCTTGTAGGACATCAGCAGACCCACTTGCCAAGTTCTTGTCCATCAATACTCCAATTAATCTCAGGTTTGACAGTTCAAGTGACCTTCAGCCACAACCAGTTTTTGACAGATGGGAGTTTCAGATTTCTTGTCCCCCTTTTGTGAAGAGGTATTTGCTGAATTCATCTCTGAACAGCCTCACTCTAATTTTAATGTTCTGCCCCTTGTTCTGGAGTCTCCTCACAGGATGGACACAATGTAATAATGTTATGTTCACCATACCTTCTCCCAAGTTTAATTTCAAGTTCTGGAAGAGATCTTGAATCATTTTGAGACACTTTATTATTTTGATGTAAGTTGTATATAGTGTTTGTCTGCTATTTTTTCAATATTTTCTATAGCTTTATAATCTGTAATAAATCACACTTTGTAATCACCCAAACTACCAGATTTGTCAGCATGGTGTGCATCTATTCACTGACTGACTCAAATTCATACGATAACAGATCTGTAAATAATAAATTGGTCAATGTTGCTGTGGGTTATGCTATATTCTTTACTCAGCGAGTTGTGAGTTTGTGGAATGCCCTGCCAGTAGCAGTGGTGGACTCTCCCTCTTTATGGGCAATTAAACGGGCATTGGATAGGCATATGGAGGATAGTGGGCTAGTGTAGGTTAGTTGGGCTTGGATCGGCGCAACATCGAGGGCCAAAGGGCCTGTACTTCGCTGTATTTTTCTATGTTCTATGTTCTGTAACACAGGGACAAAACAAATTAGCCTCACTATTGCAACATAATGAAATTAAAATATTCAACAACCCTCCAAATTACTCATTTGTTCCTAACCAGACTTTGCAAATAACAGAGCTTTCACATCAGACTTACAGCTTAAAGAAAAATTAATTATTAATTTTGCAACCTTAATGAATCATAGATAAACAACAAGGCAATTTCTATGATTTCTATGATCTCAGTCAATCTTTAAACACAAGCCCCCACTCTCACACAGGCAATCAGACAGGCAGACACAGTTAAAGCATTAATTAAAAGAAAAATATAAGAATTATAATTGAAAAATAACCTTCTTCACAATGGGTACCAGGCCTTCAGAAATCCGTGCAGAATGGAGTTGTACACAGGCAAGTAAACTATGCCTTGCTTGAATTCTGAAGTCACCAATTCATGCAACTATTCACACAGAATGGTATTCTCATATCAGAACAACCAATGAGTTGACAACTGCAGTGAAACCATGGAGACAGTGACTTTGTTGGCCCACACTGGACATCTTTTAATGGACCAATTCAACATCCGACCAGTTTTCAGTCCTGAGGAGAGCAACATGTTGGTCCAAAATCATCTGTAGAGCAGTAATTAAGTTGCATTGATTTTCCAGGCCAGTTTCCAGCAGTAGATACTTGTTCTCTTTCATTTTGCTGTTCAAAGATCAACTCTTAACTTCAATTTACAGTTCCAAAACAAAATTGAGACAGTAGAGATTGTCTCAGTAGTTGGGATATTTTCTCCATTTGGGTAATTTCCAGTTCACTCAAAGCGTAATGTTCCCCAAGAAAGAAAGACTTGCATTTATATTATCAATTTGCACATTCTGCAAAAACCTTGTGTAGAGATGACTTGTGGTATCGTATTCCCCAGTCATTCATGAAGTATCTGAATTTTTTACTCATAAATTGAGGTCTGTTTCACTGATCACAATATCAGGAATGTCACGATGACTGAAGTGCATTTTCAGCCATTCTACAATCTCACTGGGAGTCACTGACCTCAGCTGCTCAAATTCCCCGCTGTCTGAATAGTGGTCGACTGTGATGAGATCATCAGTTCCAGTGAGAGTGAAGTGGTCTACTCCAAGCTTCATCCATGGGCTGTCTGAGATGTCAAGAGTTTTGAGCAGCTGTTTACATTGTTTAGCTTGATGTTCATTACAAGTAGTATTGGTCACCTTAATCTGAGTGTAAAAGTGCACTCCCGATAGGATTTGAATACATGATATCACTTTGGTCATAAAGTAAAGGACCTTCATTAGAAAAGACTCAACCTATTGCAGGATACTGAATTCCAGTGAAGTAGCCAAAGAAAAAAAACTGAACGACAGAATAATTACCCATCTGAACATGTCTTAGAATTGGAGATGCAACTAAAGTATCAGTTCCTTTTATATAAACTGGGAGCATGACATTTTTTCAGATGGAAACAAATATTGCAGCTTAACTTGTTTACACAGAAGTACAAACTCAACATCAGTAAACAACTCAGACAAAACTACTGAATATAGATTTTGTTTACAGCAGAGGGGTAAACTGTAGTGAGACAGAAGAGAATGCTGAGGCTAACACAGAAGTTACAGAGAGCGAGTTAAATGGGCAAGAGTACAACAGAGGACTGATGAATCAAACTGCATTTATTTCAATGCAAGAGGTTTTAGAGGTAAGGGAGGTGACCTAAGGGTATGGATGGGTATGTGGAATTGGGATATCAAGCTATTACAGAAACATAGCTGAGGGAAGGACAGGATTAGATTAGATCAGATTCCCTACAGTGTGGAAACAGACCCTTCAGCCCAACAAGTCCACGCTGACCCTCCGAAGAGTAACCCACCCAGACCCATTTCCCTCTGACAAATGCACCTAATACTATGGGCAATTTAGCATGGCCAATTCGCATGGCCTACACATCTTTGGATTGTGGGAGGAAACCCAGGCAGACACGGGGAGAATGTGAGAACTCCACACAGATAGTTGCCCAAGGTGGGAATCGAACCCAGGTCTCTGGTGCTGTGAGACAGCAGTGCTAGCCACTGTGCCACCCTGGACTGGCAGGTCAACGTTCCAGGGTACTGAAGGGGAGGCAAGAGAGAAGGGGAAGCAGTGTTTATGATTAAGGAAAATACCATGGCAATACTGATATTCCTGAAAGATTGTCCAATGAAGGTTGAAGGAGTGTAACTGAGAAATAAGAGATGACGTCTGTGACGGGATTGTAGCCCTCCCAATTGATAGCAAAACATTGAGGAGCAAATCGCAACATGACCTCCCAACTCCTGTACTCAATACTCTGACCAATAAAGAAAGGCATCCCAAACACCTTCTTCACTATCCTATCCACCTGCAATTCCACTTTCAAGGAGCTATGAACCTGCACTCGAAGATCTCTTTGTTCAGCAACACTCCCTAGGACCTTACCATTAAGTGTATAAGTCCTGCTAAGATTTGTTTTCCCAAAATGCAGCACCTCGCATTTATCTGAATTAAACTCCATCTGCCACTTCTCAACCCATTAGCCCATCTGGTCAAGATCCTGTTGTAATCTGAGGTATCCCTCTTCGCTGTCCAGTACGGCATGGACGGGTAGGGCCGAAGGGTCTGTTTCCATGCGTACATCTCTATGACTCTATAAATATGTGCGGAGATTTAGAATAATAAAGTTGTGATAGTAGGAGATTTCAAGTTTCCAAGCATAGACTGGACTGCCATAGTGTTAAAGGGCTTGGATAGGAAGGAGTTTGTTAAGTATGTTAAGAGGCAAGACTTGACTCCTCTATTGGAAAGTAAGGCAGGGCAAGTCTCTGAAGTGTTGGTAGGGATGTTAATTCTATTAGTTTTAAAATAGATATGCAAAGGATAGATCTGGTCCACAACTTAATTTTTTAAATTGGGGCAAGGCCAAATTTGATGGTATTAGACAGGTACTTTCAAAATTGGTTTAATGGTAGGAGACAGAGTGGTGGTAGATGGTTGTTTTTTCAGATTGGTGTCTGTGGCTCAAGGATCAGTGCTGGGTCCACTTATTTGTCATTTCTAAATAATTTGGATATGAATACAGCTAGTTAGTAACATGGTTAGTCCATTTGCAGATGACACCAAAATTGGTGCTGTAATAGATGGTGAAGAAGGTTATCTAAGAGTACAACAGGAATTTGATCAGCTGGGACAGTAGGACAAGCAATGGTAGATGGTGTTTAATTCTGATACACGTGAGGTGTTGAATTTTGATAAAATAAACCAGGGCAGGACTTACACAGTTAATGGTAGGGCTCATGGAATGTTATCGAACAGTGCCACCTGAGGTGCAGGTACACAGTTCCTTGAAAATGGCATCACAAATAGACAGGTTGATGAAGGGCTTATGCTCGAAACATCACTTCTCCTGCTCCTCAGTTCCTGCCTGACTTCTGTGATTTTCTAGCACCACACTCTTGACTCTGATCGCCAGCATCTGCAGTCCTTATTTTCTCCTATAGTGAAGAAAGTGTTGACACACTTGCCTTCATCAGTCAGAGCATGGAGTACATGTTGTGGCTGTACAAGATAGTGGTACGGCCACATTCGGAGTAATGTACAATTCTTGTCACTATGCTATAAGGAAGATATTGTTAAATTGGAAAGTGTTCAAAATAGATTCCCAAGGATGTTACCAAGACTGGAAGGTTTGAGTTGTAAGGAGAGGCTGGTTAGCCTGGGAATTTTTCACTAGAGCATAGGATGCTGTGTGGTGATCTTGTAGAGGTTTATAAAATCACAAGGACATAGATAAGGTGAATAGCCAAGGTAGTTTCCCCATGGTAGGAAAGTCCAAAACTATATGGCATTGGTTCAAGGTGAAAGGTGAAAGATTTAAAAGGAACCTGATGATCAACGTTCTCACACGGAGGGTGGTGCATTAATGGAACAAGCTACCAGAAGAAGTGTTAAAGGCAGGTTCAATTACAACCTTTAAAAGATATTTCGACAAGTCAGAGGATAGGGAAAATTTAGAGAGATAATGGCCAAATGCAGACAAATGGGACTAGTTCAGTTTAGGAAACCTGGTTGGCATGGACAAGTTGGACCGAAGGGTCTGTTTCCATGCTTCTAATGACTACCATGACTCTATGGCTGATGCGGTTCTTCATCTCTTTGCTCATATTTGGTGAGTACAGCAGTTCTTTTACCTTTCTCCGACATGACTCGATTCCTTAATGGTTTGACTAGGATGTGGTTCAGTGTTTCATTTCTCATCTGTTCTACGATAATGACTCTCATCCCCTCATGAGAGTTTCTGTGGATTCTTCCCGATTTTCTGTTGGAAACTAACTCCGTGTGCTGGGAGCTAGTTCTTATCCCATGTGAATGGTCAGTTCTCTGTGTATTGGAAAGTAGTTATTTCCTGTCTTTTCAAATACCTACAAGACCTCCAACCATATCTTGTAACTTCTTCAGATTAGAAAATAAGGAAATACTTGCAGTTATATGGAGTCTTTCGTGACCACAAAAATGTCCCAAACCACAGTGCAGCCAAAGATGTAGTTTTTGAATTGTGGTCACTGTTGTAATATAGGGAACATGGCATTTAATGTGTACACAGCAAACTGCCAACAGTGGCAATATGATTGTGATCATACAATTTGTTTTAGAGAGTGCTCATTTCGTAATTTTAATAGCTCAAATAACTTTTAAAACCTACTGAATGCTAAATATAAAATTGAACACCCTGTATTTATACTTTGATCTGCAGAATAGATGGAGTGAGGATGCCAGCTAAAATATAGACTTCAGAGACAGTGATCTCAGGATTTCAGTGCTATGTGCTAGTCAGAGTACAAACAGCAGGAAATTGAGAAGAATAAATGGCTGAAGGGATGGTACAAAGGGGTGTGTTTCAGATTCTTGGGGCATTGGGACTAGTTCTTGGGGACATGGGAGAAGTTCAGTCGAAGTAGAACACGTTGGGCAGTTTACACCTTGGTATGACTGGAATGGGTGTCCAAGGGAGAGTATTTTCTAATGTGGTTGGGGAGGGTTTAAACTAAAATGACCATGAATGTGAACCTATACAGAGAGACACAAAAGAGAGGGAAACAAGGGCAAAAACAAAAGACCAAATGGCAAATAAGAAAACCGATAGGCAGAGGGTTCAAGAGCAAGAATAAAATGGTCTTGGTGCAAAATAATGTGGACGGGAGTAAAAATTGTAAAGACAAGACGAATCGCCTTGCGTCTTAGTGAGGTGAGTATTTGCGACAAACTGGATGAATTAGCCGTGCAAATAGATGCAAACAGTATAATATAGTTCGGTTAATGGAGATGCACTGCATGTGATCACTGATGGGAACTGAATATTCAGGCATAATTGGTTTTCAGGATAAGCAGGAAAAAAAAGGAAAAAGAGGTTTAGTAGCATTGCTGTTTAAAGAGGACATTAACACAATAGTGAAGAAGGATATTACCTCTGGTGAATTGGAATCTGTATGTGCACAGCTTAGAAACACCAAGGGGCACAAAACAATAGTGGAGGTTGTATGTCGACCCCAAAACTAGTGGTGATATTGAGGAAGGCATTAAATAGGAAATTAGAGGCACATGGAACTGTAATTATGGGTGACTTTAATCTACACATAGATCGGGAAAATCAACTCTGTAACAATACAGTAGAGGAGCAATTCCTGGAGTGCATGGGATGGTCTTCTGCATTAATATGTTGATGAATGAACACAGTAACAGACCATCCTGGACTGGGAAATATGTAAAGAGAAAGGAAAATATAGCAATATAGCTGCAAGATTCCTTGGGGAACAGTAACCATAATATAATAGAATTCGTCATTAAGATGGAGAGCGATGTAGTTAATTCGAAGACGAGGATTCCTAATCTGAATAAACGATGATGGTACGCACATGAGCTGGCCATGATAAACTGTTACACAGAAAACAAGGGAAGGAGTATCGGTTATTTGGCCTGGAAAGCTTGCTTCACGGTTCAATCTGATCATACCACTCAGCACTTTGTTCTCACTTTTGCCTCATATTCAAAAATCGTTTTTGCCCCAAGAATTAATTCCACCTTGTTCTTGAAAACATTCATTGTTTCGGCCTCAACCGCTTTCTGTGACAGAGAATTCCACAGACTCACCACTCTTTGAGTGAAGAAATTTCTTCTCACCTCAATGCAGCACGGTGCCACAGTGGTTAGCACTGCTGCCTCACATCACCAGGGTCCCCAGGTTTGGCTGACTGTGTGGAGCTTGCACATTCTCCCAGTGTCTGCGTGGGTTTCCTCCCGGTGTTCCGGTTTCCTCTCACAGTCACAAAGATGTGCAGGTTAGGTGAATTGGCCATACTAAATTGCCCGTAGTGTTAGGTGCATGAGTTAGAGGGAAATGGGTCTGGGTGGGTTACTCTTTGGAGGTTCAGTTCGGGCTGAAGGGCCTGTTTCTACACTGTAGGGAATTTAATCTAATCAATCCCAAATAGCGCACCCATATTCTTAAATAGTGACCTCTGGTCATCAGGAACATTTCTGCATTCTAGTTCTGTTCGAGTTTTATAGGTGTCAACCAGATTCACCCCCTTTTTTTTCTAAACTCAAAGGGGAGGTACACAAACAGATGACTGTGTATAAGAGTGGCAAACGTTTAAAGAGCACCTGAAGTTCATCCCGTCTGGCACAAAACTATAATGGGAAAGGTGGCCTGAACATGCCTAACAGGGGTATAAGGGTCACCGGACCCGAAACGTTAACTCTGATTTCTCTGCAGAGGTGCTGTCAAATCTGCTGAGCTTTTCCAGCAACTTCTGATTTTATTGCTGATTTACAGCATCCGCAATTCTTGCGTTTTATTCTGGCGAACAGGGAAACTAGAAATCAATGATGTTGTCAGTTTGAAAGCCTCTGAAGGTGAACAGCGTTATTTTCACACTAGAAATCTGTGTCAAACATTTACCAGGGGAACTGTGACAGCAGCTGCAATAAGTGAGGTTTTATTCAGATGGGACAGTGACAAGTTTAAATCCCCACCTGATCTGCTGCTCAAAGTCACCTCCATTTCCCCGGTCAGTTTCCCAAGTTTCAGGAAACTCATGTTGCTCCAGAAATATTTGGATTGACTGTGAGAGACGTCAATCAGAGAGCCCACCCACTCTGCCCAGTGTCTCCTCTTCCTCTTCCAGAGCTGGTTCACTTCCTATAGGGACTGAAAACCAAGTGAGGAGATGGTGAGTGAAGGAGCAGCTTTTATACAAATTGTATCCCATAATATCCACACCAATCTTCAGGCAGTCTGACTATCCTGTGGGCAGTCAGGGGTGGAAATGTCCCTTATGCTGTGTGAGAAGATCCAGCTGAGAGAGCTGTTTACTCGGTGCTTTGTGCTGAACTGTGTGACTGGAGCTGTGTGTTAGATATTGAGTGTGTTTATTGGAAGCATTTCCCTCTGATTTCCAGGCTGAGGATTGTTGATGGCTCATTCCTGAATTTGAGAAGGTGAGGTGTCATTATCTGGAAAGTGCAGAGTGTCTGAGGATTCTCACTGATTATCTATTTTTGAGTTGTGTGTGTACGTAATGGAAGCTGGTTATTATCCTGTGCACTGTGACTTAGTGAACATATTGTGGAAGGGGAAGGGCAGAGTGGGTGGCTCTCTGATAGTTGTCTGTCAAAGCCAATCCAGATATATTTGGAGCAACAGAACGAGTCTTTTGGACTATTTTTTGGACTGGTACATGATAGTTTAATGATACTGGGAGGCCACATCTATTTGAACCTTTGCTGTTTAACTATTACTGTCACAGAAAACTAGCATGCAGCCACAGCAGATAAGAAAGAAAGTGGAATGTTGGCTTTTATAGCTAAGAAATAGAATATAAAGGTAAGGAAGTATTGTTTCAACTATACAAGGCATTGGTGAGATCGAATCTGGAGTATTGTGCACAGTTTTGGTACCATTATTTGAGGAAAGATGTAGTGGCATTGGAGGCAGTTCAGAGGAAGTTCACCAGATTGATCCCAGAGATGAGGAGTTTGAAGAGAGATTGAAAAGTTTCAGCTGATATTCTGTGGAATTTAAATAAATGATGGAAGATCAAATTGAGGTATTCAAGATGAGAAAAAAGGTATGGATAAAACAGACATGGAGCGGATGCTTCCTGTTGTGCGGCATTCCAGGATAAGAGGTCATAGTCTTAGGGTAAGGGGTAGAAAATTTAAAATAGAGTTGAGGAGAAACTATTACACCCAAAGGGTTGTGAGTCTGTGGGATTCATTACCCCAAAGTGTGGTAACATCTGGGAAGAGTTAAATTTGAGGAGAAGTTAGGGTTATGGGGAGAAGGCAGGAAAACAGGGGTGAGGAGCATATCAGCCATGATCGAAAGGCGGTGCAGACTCAATGGGCGAATGGCTGGAGGTGCTGAATGTCTTCAAACATATAAAGGTGGATAAAGCTGCAGGACTTGATCGGATGTAGCCTGGAACTCTGTGGGCAGCGAGGAAAGTGATTGCTATACCCCTTGCTGAGATATTTGGATCATTGATAGTCATAGATGAGGTGCCAGAAGACTGGAAGTTGGCTGATATGGTGCCTCTATTTAAGAAAGATGGTAAGGAAAAGCCAGGGAACTGTAGACCGGTGGGCCTGACATCAGTGGTTGGCAGTTGTTGGAGGGAATCCTGAGGGACAGGATTTACATGTATTTGAATAGAGAAGAACTGATTAGGGATAGTCAACATGGCTTTGTGCGTAGGAAATCATGTCTCTCGAATACGATTGAGTTTTTCAAAGAAGTAACAAAGAGGATTGATGAGGGCAGAGCAGCGGGCATGATCTATATGGACTTCAATAAGACATTTGAAAAGGTTCCCCATGGGACACTAGTTAGCAAGGTTAAATTTTATGGAATATAGGGAAAACTAGCCATTTGGATACAGAACTGGTTTGAAGGTAGAAGACAGAGGGTGGTGCTGGCGGAGGGTTGCTTTTCAGACTGGAGGCCTATGCCTAGTGGTGTGCCACAAGGCTCAGTGCTGGGTCCATTGCTTTTTGTCATTTATATAAATGATTTGGATGTGAACATCCAAAGTTACTAAGTTTGCAGATGACACCAAAAATTGGAGGTGTAGTGGACAGTGAAGAAGGTTACCTCAGAGTTCAACAGAGTCTTGATCAGATGAGCCAACAGGCCAAGGACTGGCAGATAGAGTTTAACTGAGATTAATGTGAGGTGCTGCGTTTCGGAAAGGCAAATCAGAGTAGGACCTGTTGGTTTAATAGTAATGTTCTGGAATTGTTGCTGAACAAAGAGACCTTGGAGTGCAAGTTCATAGTTTCTTGAAAATGGAGTCTCAAGTAGATAGTATAGTGAAGAAGGTGTTTAATGTGCTTTCCTTTATTGGTCAGAGTGTTGAGTGTAGGAGTTGGGAGGTCATGTTGTGGCTGTACAGGAGGTTGGTTAGGTCACCTTTGGAATATCTTGTGCAATTCTAATCTCCCTATGAAGGAAGGATGTTGTGAAACTTGAAAGGGTTCCGAAAAGATTTACAGGGATGTTGTGGTTTTGTTTGCCGAGCTGGGAATTTGTGTTGCAGACATTTCGTCCCCTGTCTAAGTGACATCCTCAGTGCTTGGGAGCCTCCTGTGAAGCGCTTTTGTGATGTTTCCTCTGGCATTTATAGTGGTTTGTCTCTGCCGCTTCCGGTTGTCAGTTCTAGCTGTCCGCTGCAGTGGCCGGTATATTGGGTCCAGGTCGATGTGTTT
>NC_057746.1:4837892-4840671 GCF_004010195.1 Chiloscyllium plagiosum | reverse complement strand
CTGCAGTGTGTTGTGGCCCTTTTGAATAGTGTCTTGATGCAACTTCTTTTGTGTGTGTTGGGGTGGTTACTTTCGTAGTTCAGGACTTGGTCTGTGTGTGTGTGGCTTTCCTGCATAAATTCCAGAGGAAGCATCACAGAAGCGCTTCACAGGAGGCTCCCAAGCACTGAGGACGTCACCTAATCAGGGGACGAAATGTCTGCAACACAAATTCCCAGCTCGGCGAACAGAACCACAACAACGAGCACCCGAGCTACAAATCTTCTCACAAACTTTGATTTACAAGGATGTTGCCAGGGTGGGAGGGTTTGAGCTATAGAGAAAGGCTGAATAGGTTGGGGCTGTTTCCCTGGAGCGTTGGAGGCTGAGGGGTGACCTTATAGAGGTTTATGAAATCATGAGGGGCATGAATAGGTCTTTTTCCTGGGGTGTGGGAGTCCACAACTGGAGGGCATCAGTCTATAGTGAGAGGGGAAAGATTTAAAAGGGACCTAAGGGGCAACATTTTCATTTAAAGTGTGGTGTGTGTATGGAACGAGCTGCCAGAGGAAGTTTTCGATTCCCTACAATATGAAAACAGGCCCTTCGGCCCAACAAGTCCACACTGACCCTCAGAAGAGTAACCTACCCAGACCATTCCCCTAGCCTATATTTACCCCCAACTAATGCACCTATCACTACGGGCGATTTAGCATGGCCAATTCACCTGACCTGCACATCTTTGGACTGTGGGAGGAAAGCAGAGCAACCAGAGTAAACCCACACAGACACGGGGAGAATGTGCAAACTCCACACAGATAGTTGCCCGAAGGCAGGCATTGAACCCAGGGCTCTGATTCTGTGAGGTAGCAGTGCTAACCACTGAGCCACCATGCCACCCCTGTGTGGTGGAGGCTTGTAGATGTTAATGTTTAAAAGGTATCTGGATGGGTATATGAATAGGAAGGGTTTGGAGGGACATGGGTCCAGTTCGAGCAAATGCGACTGGATTAATTTAGGAGATCTGGTTGGCATGGAGAAGTTGGAACAAAGGGTCTGTTTCCGTGCTGTACATCTCAATGACTGTATGACTCTACAGGCCAGTGACTGTCACATTTGTGAGTCTAGCCTTGCATATTATTAGAAAGAATTCTGAGGGACAGAATTAGTTTCTGTTGGCGGCACAAGAATTTGTCAAGGAGAGATTGTGTGATTAATTTGTTTCAAGGAGGTGGCTAAAGGTCTGTAGGTGAGGGTAGTGCAGTTGATGTAGTCTATGTGGATTTTAGTAAAGCTTTTTGCAGGATTCAGCATGGGTGCCATGTCAAGAAGATAAGAGCCTTTGGGATCCAGGGCAGTTTGGGAAATTGGATCCAAAGTCAGATCACTTGCTGGAAGCAAAGAGTGATGGTTGCAGATTGTTTTTCTTTGTTTTGTGTGGGAAAGGCGTACATGATGAACGTTATGACCTCGAGAAGTACAGAGAATCAGAAGTGTACATCTGAAGGCAGCAGCAGTTAGGTAAGATGGTCAAGAATGCACATCAAATACTTGAAACAAAAATAGAAAGTGCTGGAGAAACCGACGGTCACTGGATTTGAAATGTGAACTGTTTTTCCCTCCACTGATGCTGCCAGACTCGCTGGGTTACTCCACGCTTCATGTTTTTGTTTCAGATTTCCAGCATCCATAGTTCTTTGTCTTATTTTGTGGGATATTACCTTCATTAGTTAAAGTGTTGAATACAAGAACAGGGAGGTTTGCTGGAACTGTATAACTCATTTAGAAGGCCACAGCTGGAGTACTGTGTGCAGTTCTGGTTGCCCCACAAGAGGAAGTGTGAGATTGCAGTAGAGAGGGTGCAGAGAAGGTTCACCAGGATGTGGGCTTGGTTTGGAGTGTTTCCGCTACAATTTGGATTTGGATATGAGCATAAGAGGAACAGTTAGTAAGTTTTCAGATGACACCAAAATTGGAGGTGTAGTGGATGGCGAAGAAGGTTACCTCAGATTACAATGGGATCTTGATCAAATGGGCCAATGGACTGAGAAGTGGTAGATGGAGTTTAATTCAGATAAATGTGAGGTGCTGCATTTTGGGAAAGCAAATCTTTGCTGGACTTATACACTTAATGGTAAGATCCCAGAGAGTGTTGTTAAACAAAGAGACTTGGAGTGTAGGTTCGTAGCTCCTTGAAAGTGGAGTTGCAGGTAAATAGGATAGTGAAGAAGACGTTTGGTATACTTTCCTTTATTGGTCAGAGTATTGAGTACAGGAGTTGGGAGGTCATGTTGCGTTGGTACAGGACATTGGTTAGGCCACTTTTGGAATATTGCATGCAATTCTAGTCTCCTTCCAATCGGAAGGATGTTGTGAAACTTGAAAAGGTGTAGAAAAAATTTAGATTAGATTAGATTACATTACAGTGTGGAATCAGGCCCTTCGGCCCAACAAGTCCACACCGACCCGCCGAAGCGCAACCCACCCATACCCCTACATCTACCCCTTACATAGAACATAGAACATAGAAGAATACAGCGCAGTACAGGCCCTTCGGCCCTCGATGTTGCACCGATCCAAGCCCACCTAACCTACACTAGCCCACTATCCTCCATATGCCTATCCAATGCCCGCTTAAATGCCCATAATGAGGGAGAGTCCACCACTGCTACTGCAGGGCATTCCATGAACTCACGACACGCTGAGTAAAGAACCTACCCCTAACATCTGCCCTATACCTACCCCCCCTTAATTTAAAGCTATGCCCCCTTGTAAGAGCTGACTCCATACGTGGAAAAAG
>NC_057746.1:4792238-4834998 GCF_004010195.1 Chiloscyllium plagiosum | reverse complement strand
CACGCAGACACAGGGAGAATGTGCAAACTCCACACAGTCAGTCGCCTGAGGCGGGAATTGAACCTGGGTCTCTGGCGCTGTGAGGCAGCAGTGCTAACCACTATGCCACCTTGCCGCCCACAAAGAATGTTGCCAGGGTTGGAGGATTTGAGCTATAGGGAGAGGTTGAATAGGCTTGGAGGATTTGAGCTATAGGGAGAGGTTGAATAGGCTAGGGCTGCTTTCCCTGGAGGGTCAGAGGCTGAGGGGTGACCATATGGAGGTTTTTAAAACCATGAGGGGCATGCTCAGGATCAATAGACAAAGTCTTTTCCCTGGGGTGTGGGGTGTCCAGAACGAGAGGGGAAAGATATAAAACAGAGCTAAGGGGCAACTTTTTCACAGAGCAGATGGTACATGTATGGAATAAGCTGCCAGAGGAAGTGGTGGAGGCTGGTACAATTGCAAATTTAAAAGGCATCTTGATGGGTATATGACTAGGAAGAATTTGGAGGGATATGGGCTGGGTGCTGGCAGATGGGCCTAGATTGGGTTGGGATATCTGGTCGGCATGGACGAGCTGGACCGAAGGGTCTGTTTCCGTGCTTTACATCTCTATGACCCTATGACTATGTTTTTTTCAGAGTCAAGAAGGCTAGGGGTGAACCTGATTGAGCAGTGTATTGTTTTGAGGAGCATAGATCCAGTTGATAGGTAGAAACGTTTCACCATTCTAGAGGGCTCCATAACCACAGACATACATTCAAAGTTTGGATCACCGTGTTTAGGGATATTTGAGGAGGAGAGAAAATTTAACTCAGAAAGTGGAGGATACCTGGAACTCATTAATGAAAGGATGGTGGAAATGGGAATCTCACAATATTGAAAAAGTATTTAGATCAACACTTCAAATGTCATAGCATGAAGGCCATCGGCAAAGTGCTGCAAAAAGGGATCACAGCATTTTAGATGGGCACTTGCTGACACACAGGGACAGAGTGGCTGACGAGCCTTTATCGTGCTGTAAATCTCTGTTTCCAACAAGGGTAGCAGCTGAGTGGGAATATCACCCCTTGTACGTTCTCCGAGAGGGAACTTATGTTCTGACAGAATATAGAACATAGAACTGTACAGCACAGGATTCCAAGATATTGTGCCGAATAACATGTCAAATTGAACTAATCCCTTTTGCCTGCCTTAGTCTGTATCCCTCCATTCCTGGCATATCTAAAAGACTCTTAAATACCCCGATAGTATCTGCCTCCACTACCACTCCTGGCAGTGCGTTCCACACTCTGACCACTATCTGTGTAAAAAACAAACTTGCCCTTCAACATCTCCTTCGAGCCTTCCCCTTTCACCTCAAATGTTTGCCCCCAGGCCATTTTCAGATAGCTATGGACTTGAACCCCAAGATCCTTCTGTACATCAGTGCTGTTCAGGGTACTGCCATTAAACTGTACACTTTTCCTTAACATTTGATCTTCCAATGCACAACACCACACACTAACATGTACTAAACTCCATCTGCCATTTCTCCTCCCACATCTGCTACTGATGTCTATCCCACTGTATCCTTTGACAATCTGCGATAGTACCCACATTCCTGATGAAGGGCTTTTGCCCAAAATGTCTATTTTCCTGATCCTCGGATGCTGCCTGGCCTGCTGTGCTTTTCCAGCACCACAGTCTTGACTCTAATCTCCAGCATCTGCAGTCCTCACTTTTGCCTACAGTATCCACAACTCCACTGTTCCTTGTATTGTCTGCAAATGTACTAACCCAGATGTAAGAGATATGATTTATAATCATCTAGAAAGGAATAATTTGATTAGGGAGAGTCAACATGGGTTTGTGAAGGGTAGGTCACGTCTCACAAACTTTATTGAGTTCTTTGAGAAGGTGTCCAGACAGGTGGATGAGGGTAAAGCAGTTGATGTGGTGTATATGGATTTCAGTAAACCATTTGGTAAGGTTATCCACAGTAGGCTATTGCAGAAAATACAGAAGCATGTGTTTGAGGGTGATTTAGCAGTATGGATCAGAAATTGATTAGCTGTACGAAGACAGAGGGTGGTGGTTGATAGGAAATGTTCATCCTAGAGTTCAGTTACTAATGGTGTACCGCAAGGCTCTGTGTTGGGGCCACTGCTCTTGTCTAAAACAATGAAACCCTGGAACATTGAGCAGTCAGTCCTGTCCCTCTCTCAACCAAGTCTTTGTGATGACATGGACATTCCTTCATGGTCACTGTGGCAAAATGCTGGAACTTCCTTCCTAACAGCCAGTGGATGTACCTGTACCTGTGACCCAGTGAACTGTTGTGGTTCAAGAATGTAGATCATCACCAAGGGCGGTTAGGGATGGGCACAAATGCTGACCAAGCTAGTGACCCCAATATTCTCTAAAAGTGGAAGTTTTTAAACAGAAGGAACTGAGCAGTCAGCCCCTTCAGCAAAAGAGGAGAGAGAGTCAGAGGAATTAATATTTTCTTGTTTTACAGAAGGATTGCACCGTACTGCAGCGCGCAATACAGAGAGGATAGAGTCCACAGATAGATCTGACCATCACCCAAAGAACAGTTGTACAACTGTGAGAAGGCATCTAGTCCCTTCACAGCATTACTTAACACAGAGAAGGTTGGCTTTGAAACCATCATCTGGAAATTGATTGGATCAGGAGGGCTTTGGCACATCATGAGTCACTGACTCACTGCTACAGGTGTGAGGCTGTTCAAGTCAAAGGTCTGTGAGAAGGGCTTCTGAGGTCTCCGTACAGACAAGGTACATTTGCTGTAAAACTGTTAACGCAAGGGCTGTTACATGAAAGAGAAACCATTCAAGTGTGTGGTGTGCAACCGAGCTTTTGCAAGGTCATTGACACTCACAAATCACCAACGTATTCACACTGGGGAGAAACCTTTCAAATGTGAGGTGTGTAACAAAAGCTTCACACAGTTATCGGGCCTGCTGAATCACCAGCCCATTCACAGAGGGGAGAAACCATTCAGATGTGAGGTTTGTGAGAAATCCTTTTCTCAGTCATCCAGCCTCCTCGTGCACCAACGCATTCACACCGGAGAAAAGCCATTCAGATGTGAGGTGTGTGATAAAGCATTCTCGACATTAGGGGAACTTCGTAAACACCAACGCATTCACACAGGGGAAAGACCATTCACGTGTGAGGTGTGTGACAAATCATTTTCACAGTCAGAGAATCTCCACACACACCGACGCATTCACACAGGGGAGAGACCATTTAGATGCAAGGTGTGTGACAAATCATTCTTAAGGACAGAGAATCTTCGTAATCATCAACGCATTCACACAGGGGAGAAACCATTCATGTGCGAAGTATGTAACCAGAGCTTTACACAGTTATCGGGTCTGGTGCATCATCGGCCTAGTCACACGGGCAAAAAATCATTCACATGTGATGTGTGTGACAAATCATTCTCGCAGTCATCAACTCTCCGTGAACACCAACGTATTCACACTGGGGAGAAACCATTCAGCTGTATGGTGTGTCACAAATCATTTTCACGGTCGGGGAATCTCCGTACACATCAACGTATTCACACAGGGGAAAAACCATTTAAGTGTGAGGTGTGTGACAAATCCTTCACTCAGTCATCAATTCTCCTTGTTCACCGACGTGTTCACACAGGGGAGAAACCATTCATGTGCGAGATGTGCGACAAATCATTCTCCAGGTCATGGAGCCTTCTCCTCCACCAGAAAGTCCACACTGGGGAGTAAACATTTAAGTGTGATGTTTATAATGAAGGTTTTGCAATGTTTCTGACCACCTGGAAAAACCGAATTCGCGTCGCGCTGAAGCTCATCAGGTGCAATGTTTGTGGGGAGGTTTTTCCACAGTCAAATTATGCTCTGATCCATCAATGCACTGACACAGCGGAGGAAGCCTAGCAATATCAGATCTGTAATAAATCCTTCACACAGTTGTTGGACTTCCTGGAACATCATTGTGGGTGGCACAGTGGTTAGCACTGCTGCCTCACAGCGCCTGAGACCCAGGTTCAATTCCCGCCTCAGGCGACTGACTGTGTGGAGCTTGCACATTCTCCTCGTGTCTGCGTGGGTTTCCTCCGGGCGTGCCAGTTTCCTCCCACAATCCAAAGATGTGCAGGTCAGGTGAATTGGCCATGCTAAATTGCCCGTAGTGTTAGGTAAGGGGTAAATGTAGGGTTTTGGGTGGGTTGCGCTTCGGCGGGTCGGTGTGGACTTGTTGGGCCGAAGGGCCTGTTTCCACACTGTAATGTAATATAATCTAATCTAATACACAGAGAACGATGCAACCAAATTCTTACCAGTCTGTCCTGAGTGTGTGAACTTCTACACAGTCTCACTGTGCAGGATGTTCAGTGGGACTGGGACACAGAACAAGAAGCAGCTTTCACTCCCATCAAACTAGTGATGACATCACCAGTGCTGAGGGATTATGATGTAACAATTGAGTGACCCTGCAGTGTGATGTCAGTGAAACAGGACTTGGAGTAACCCCCAGGCAGTGAGGACAACCCGTTGTGTTTGTATCCAGAGTGTTAACAAACTGAACAAAACTATGCAGATTGAGAAAAAAAACTTAACTACTTGTCTTGGTTTGTGAACTTTTCAGCCAATACCGTTTAGGAGAACAAAGGTTCTGGTGGAATCTGACCACAAGCCAATTCAAAACATTTTTCTGACTGCAGGCTGTCGTCACTAGTTGAGCTGGCCAGGGTGCAAACATTCAGTAAGAGTGAGCTCACTGGGCAACTATGTAGAAACATTGTCACCTTGATCATACACACTGAAAGTGAATGACCAGACTTGTTTTGGCAACCACAGATATCGATGTGCAATTGGAGATGCTGCTTTTGACAGCACAGAACTAGTGCTGAAGTGAACCACCATGAATCCCAGAGGTCAATTATTTCCCAAAAAATACTGCAGATCAGCAAATCAACACTCACCTCAGCAATGCCATTCATCTGAGAAACAACAGCAGACACTGGATGAACAACTAATATGTTTACTCTAAGACTTGAATAGTTCAAAGGTCACGTGGAAAATGCATAGAGAAGCAGATAAAATTGGAACAGACAAGAAAGAACAAACAGTATTTAGACAAATATTTTTCTTGTAGAGTAACTTGCAAACAAAACTAAATATTTTTCTATGAATTAATGAGATGTTTTGAAAAATACCTTCAAAGACAACATCTTGCCATATGAAGTTGATATCGGATCTCATATATTATAGCTTTGAGCACAGTGGCTTTTTCTATACCACGTGGAACACTGATTAAAATGCAACTTCCTTGAAATATTTCTGAAGCAATGAATTTCCTGAAGCTTGTGAAATTGACCTATGAAACAGAAATTACTTTGTCAGGTAGATCTGATGGGAATTTAAACCAGTCATTGTCCCATCCAAATAAAACCTCATGAATTGCAGCTGTTGTCTCAGTTCCCCTGGTAAATGTTTGACAGAGATTTCTAGGGTAGGAATAGCATTCTTCATCCATGGAAGCTTTCAAACGGACAGCATCAGTGTGGGATGTGTAGTCTTAGATGTGTTTGACAGCAGAAGAGGAAAACCTGCAGCATCCAAGGCAGTGATGATGTGGAGTAGTGGGAGCACAGAAGAGCAATGTAGGAGTGAGGAACAAGGGAAGAGTGGAGATACAAGAGATTTACCAAGTACAGAGGGAGTAGGAGCAATTTCTTCTGTTCTTCTCCTCCTTCAATCTCTGCTCCCTTCTGCATTGTCTTGCTTTCGACCTCTCCTTCTTCCACAACCCACTCTCTTTTGCTTCCTCTAATAGTATAAAAATGAGCAATAGACAGAGACTGCACCATTTTAAATTCTATCATTAAATAAAGCAGAAACTGTATTTGACATTATTGAAGTAACAAAGTCATGAAGACAAAGTGAGACTGTTTTAACTGTTGCACCTGTTTATGTGGCACAACTGAAATAAACTATTAAATATGGGCTTGGAATATCCTGAAATCAGTGCTGGCCATGACCTGCTGAATGGAATCACGAATATGACCGACTGTTGTGACCTGAACACCCAAAAACCCGAGTGTAATTTGAAGAGTCGCCTCAAACTGCCGCAACCAGCAGAATCTCACCACTTGCATTATTCTATTCTATTTGGAGCCAAGGTTTGATTTTGAAAGTTGCTGTTGCCTAATATAGGCAAGTTATAGAGTCATACAGCATGGAAGCAAACCCTTTGGTTCAACCAGTCCAACTTGCCATAATCGCAAACTAAACTAGTCCCATTCTGCCAGCACTTGGCTCATCTTCCTTCAAACTGTACCCATAACCATCTTTTCTTCTGGAAGTGCATTACTCACACAAACCACTCTCTCTGTTAAAAGAAAAGTCCCGATCTTTTAAACTCTTCCTCTTCTCAACTTGAAAATATGCTCCCTAATTTTGAAATCCCCTACACGAGGGAAAACACATCCCCATTCACCTCTATCTATCATCTCATGATTTTACAAACCTCTGTAAGGTCACTCCTCAAACTCCTACGCTCCAGTGAAAAAAGTCTTAGTCCATCCAGTCTCTCCTTATAACTTAAACGTTCCAATCTCAACAATGTACCTGGTAAATCTCTTCTGAACTCTCTCCAACTTACTGCTATTCTTCTTAGAACAGGGTGACCAGAAGTGGACACAGTACCCCGGAACAGGCCTCAGCAATATCTTGTACAACCTCAACATAACATTCCAATTCCTATACTCAAAGGTCAGAGCAATGAAGGCAAGCATGCAAACGCCTATTTATGTGATGGAAACTTTAAAGAATTATGTTCCTGAACCTCTCGGTCTGTGTTCTACAACATCACCCAAGGCCCTACTTTGAACTGTACAAGTCCTACCCTTGCTTATTTTACCAAAATTCAATATCTCACATTTATCCAAACTAAACTCCAATATGCTACTCTTCAGCCCATTGACTCAATGGATCAAAATCTCTTTATAATCTTAAGTAACATTCTTCACTGTCTACAATACCACCAATCTAGTGACTTTCTATTTGCTTTTCTATATTATTCATACAAATGGTAAACAACAGTGGACCAGCAGTGAACTCTGTGGAATACCACTGGTCACAAGTCTCCAGTCTGAAAAACAACCCTCCATCATCACTTTCTGCATCCTGTCAC
Organism: Chiloscyllium plagiosum; assembly: GCF_004010195.1. Lineage (NCBI taxonomy): Eukaryota > Metazoa > Chordata > Chondrichthyes > Orectolobiformes > Hemiscylliidae > Chiloscyllium > Chiloscyllium plagiosum. The sequence continues at coordinate 4,827,831 of NC_057746.1, read as the reverse complement.
TAAGCCAATTTTGCAAACTCACTTTGAATCTCATGTGATCCAACTTTACTAATTAGGCTACTATGTGGAACCTTGTTAAATGCTTTACTAAAGTCCAAGTCAACAATGACTGCCTTGTCAATCTTCTTGGTTACTTCCTCAAAAAAAACTCAATCAAGTCTGTGAGACATGATTTCCCTTGCACAAAACCATGCTGATTATCCTAATGATTCCTTGCCCCTCGAAACGTATGGAAATCCTATCTTTCAGTAGCACTTGCAAACACAGTCAAAAAGATGTTATTTTCCTCTTTAAATCAAATCAAACTTTCAGGTTTTCAATTTCGAGGAGAAAAGCATTCTGAACATAGCCTTGGGATTTAAATCCAAAGAAACTGGGTCTAATACAACAAAACTTATATACTAAACTTTGAATTAACCAAAGTAACAAAATATTCAAAAATGGCTCAAGATATTTCCCAGAACAGGAAATGAACCTTGGAAGAGTGTAAGGTAAGCACATAACGCTGATAACACATTGATGTATGATGGGCTAAGGGAATCTTAGGTCTGCAAAGAATAATTTCATTTACTCACCATGCTCAGGATTGTAGTCCTGTTTAGATTAGATTTGATTGATTTCTTGTCACATGTACCGAGATACAGTGAAAAGTGTTGTTTTGCATGCTATGCAGGCATATTGTACCATACAAAATGCATCAGGTAGCAGAACAGAGTGCAGAATACTGTGTCACAGAAGCAAAGAAGGTGTAGAGAGAGAGAGATCAACATCAACATTTAAAATCCTGATTTTTGGAACTACCTCAGGTTCCCAGAAGATAGCTTACTGAGAGAGATGTGTGTAGCTTGTCCTGCCCTATGTGCATGTATTAGTGTTCGAGGAGGTATGTTTACCATGAAAATAATTTGTTACACAATCCAGATGTGTACAGTTTCTCTCCTGTGTGACTGCCTATATGGTCAATTGAATTGAATTGACTTCAATTGAATTTATTGAGAAGTGTACCTAGGCACAGTGAAAAGCTTTGTCTTGTGAGCAATACAGGCAGATCACATAGTTACGTAGCATAGATAGTAAATAATAGGTATACAGCAACAAAAAACATAGGTACAGGCGAATGTTAAGAATTTTTGAGTCCATTCAGTATTGTAACAAAAGTAGGGTACAAACTGTTGTGAAACGGGCTGGTGCTTGTGTTCAGGCTTCTGTACCTTCTCCCCAATGGTAGAGGTTGTAGATAGTGATACATCTAGACAGAATGCTCTCGATGGCACACCTATAAACGTTGGCAAGGGTATTCAGTGTCATGTCAAATTCCCTCAGCTGCCTGAGGAAGAGGAGATATTGTTGGGCCTTTGTAACCAGTGCGTCCACATGAAGAGTCCAAGAAAACTTGTTGTGGATGACCACTCCCAGGAACTTGACATTCTCCACTCGTTCCACCTCTGTGCTGTTAATGTGTAGGGGGACATGAGTAGCATCCCACTGAATGTCAATAATGAGTTCCTTGGTTTTGCCAGCATTGAGAGCTAGGTTGTTCTCAGTGCACCATTTTTCCAGGTCTTGCACCTCCCATCTGTAGTCTGTTTCGTCGCCATCTGAGATTCGACTGACCATGGTGGTCATCAGCGAACTTGAAAATGGTATTAGTATGGCATTTGGCAACGCAGTTATGGGTATACAGTGAGTACAGTAGGGGGCTGAAACCGCACCCCTGGGGGACTCCAGCGTTGAGTGTTCGTGACGATAAAATATTTTCCCTAATCTTCATTGTTTGTGGCCTGTGGGTCAGGAAACTGATGATTCAGTTGCAGAGAGTGGGGCTTAGTCAGAGATCACTAAGTTCGGTAATCAGTCTTGAGGGGATAATAGTGTTGAAGGCTGAACTTTAATCAATGAGTAGGATTTGTACGTAGCTGTTCTTGGGTGTCAAGATGTTCTAACTCCCACTCCTTATTTGCTGAAGGGAGGGATCCTCAGTTAGAAACTGTCCCACAGTGAGTGCTAGCCTGCTATTTACTGGTGTAAGGAAGATCAAATGCAAGTCCTTTTTTCTCATTCTCCATTCACCTTTGAACATCAGAGTTGGGTCCTCATGTTGAGATTGCAACAGAAGCCTTTGTGCAGTTCTGGTCACCCTGTTATCGAAAGAATATTAAACTGGAGCAGGTTCAGAAAAGATTTATCAGGATATCATAAGGGATATAGAGAATGGGAATGACAAAGGTATTTTCCGCAGGGGTGGGGGTGAGGGGTTCAAAACTAGGGGCCATGTTTTTAAGATGAGAGGAGGAAGATTTAAAAAGACATGAGATGCAACTTTTTTTTACATACGGATTGGTTCATGTGTGCAATGCACTGCCAGAGAGAGTGGTGGATACAGGTACAGTTACAACATTTGAACAACATTTGGATAAATTCATGAATAGGAAAGCTTTGGAGGGATACGGGCCAAGCGCAGGCAGGTGGGACTATTATAGTTTGGAAACATGGTCGGTGTGGACTGGTTGGGCCAAAGGGTCTGTTTCCATGCTGTATGATTCTATGACTGTGCACATTCTTTGTTTTTTTGGCAGATCCACTGGATTAGACCAGGAGCAGATAATGTGGTGATTTTCTTTCCTTTACCGAAACTCCGAAGTTCCCAAACAATGTCAGGACAATGAAAAAGGCACTTCGGCTGAGTGTAAAACAGGCTATATCACTGTGAGTCCTTGTCCTGCTGGCAAAAAAAAATAAAGTATTTGTTAAATATAAACAAAATCATGAGAAGTATTAATTCAGAGGAAATCTTGAAATTTCTCTGCTTATTTTCCAAAATAATTTGAAGAAAACCACTGAGCAGGAAGTGCTGAAAGCTAAGGAAAGTATTACTTCAATGTAGCTGATAGAAGGGTTCTGCTTTATCCTGGGAAATTTGAGACACTGTACTTGCTCAATCTACACATCCTAGATTCACTATCAGGCACAACCCTGGGTTTTGAATTACAAGCATAGACATTTGGGAATGACTATGGCCTTCAGATTAAAAACTTTAAAGAAGGCTTAAAGCAACATTTCAATAAATGCACCTCCATGTTTTGCAACTGAATAGCCTGGAGCTGGATTAACAATCCAGAGATTGAGACTTCAAATCCAATCATGAAAATTTACAGGTGTGGAATTACAGTGAAAAACAGGCCACTCAACCCAGTTGATCCAAGCGTCACACAAGCCTTCTCTTACCCCTCTTTATCTTTCAAGTCAGCATATCCTTCTCTTTGTTTCTTTATGAGCTTATCTAATTTTCATTTGGGGGAGTCTTGGAGAAAGGAATCTTGCTACAACTACCTGGTCTGGTCTGAACGTGGCTCCAGTCCCATGCAACATTGTTAACGTGGAACTGCCCTTTGAGGTGGCTGAGAAAACAATGATGAACAATTACTGCAGTGAGTAATCTCTGCTAGTACTGCTCCTCCAAAGAGGCAACTCTCCCTCAGTTCTGCCCTTCCAAACAGGCAGCTCTTCCTCACTACTGTTCCTCCAAGCAGGTAGCTCTCCCTCATTACCGCACTCCAAGGAAACATCTCTCCCTTCGTACCATCCTCTCTCAACAGAGAATGACAGCATTTCCCTTTTACAAAATTCTACTTCTCAGTCTCCAGCCTTCCAAGATCTCTGTGCTTGTCCAATTCTGCCTCATGAATATTCCCCATTTTAATGATTGCACCATTGGTGGCAGTGCCTTCAGCTGGTGAGGCCCCATCCTCTGCAAATGCCCTTCCTAAACCTTTCTTCCTTGCCAGCTCTCTTTCCTCCTTTAAGACACACCTTAAAACACACCATAACAGGCCTTGGATTATCTGTCCTAAATTATGAGGGGAATGGATAGGGTAAATAGGCAAAGTCTTTTCCCTTGGGTCAGTGAGTCCAGAACTAGAGAGCATAGGTTTAGGGTGAGAGGGGAAAGATATAAAAGAGACCTAAGGGGCAACTTTTTCACGCAGAGTGTAGTACGTGTATGGAATAAGTTGCCAGAGGAAGTAGTGGAGGCTGTTACAATTGCAACATTTAAGAGGCATTTGGATGGGTATATGAATAGGAAGGGTTTGGAGGGATATGGGCCAGGTGCTCGCAGGTGGGACTAGATTGGGTTGGGACATCTGGTCGGCATGGACGAGTTGGACTGAAGGGTCTGTTTCCATGCTATATATCTCTATGACTCTATGAGTTGGTGTCAAGTGTTTGCTTGATAACTGAATCCTGGATGATCATAACAAAATCAACGGAGCTTCAGAAGGTTTCCCTGCTCCAACAGAATGTACGTGAGACTGTAAAAAGTAGGAACAGTAGATGGCAATTCAGACCATCGTCTTTGGTCTGCCATTCAATGAGATCATGGCTGATCTAATAATCTTCAATTCCACATTTCTGTCTTTTCCCCATAACATTTGATTCTCTTACCTCTTAAAAATATATAAATTACCCAACCTCATCAGCCCTTTGCAGTAAGGAATTCTATAGATTCACTTCTCTCAGAGGTGAAATTCCTCCCCATTTCTGTCTCCCCTTATTCTGTGTCACCCCTTATTCTGAGATAATGCTCTTGGTCCAAAACTCTCCCAAAAGGGTAAACAATCTCTCCACACGTACCTGGGCAATTCCCTAAGAACTGTGCAAGTTTCAATAAGGTCGCCTCTCATTCTTCTAAATTCCAGTGACACCTGCTGAATGTGGGTGTCAGGGTTTTGTGATTCATGGATCAGGATTTCCAAATTCCAGTGTTCTGGAGCTTTCAGCAATCTTTTTCCATTTAAATGACATTCAGCTTCCCCATTCTTCCTGCCAGAGTGCACACCTCACATTTCCTCACATTATTTTCAATCTGGCAAATAGTTTTGTCCACTTACTTAATCTGTCAATAATCCCTCTGCAGACTCTGTCAACGACAACACTCATTGTTCGGTTTATTTTTGTCATGTCACTTGCTGAATTTTACAACAACCTGCGTTTATGTAGCACCCTGAACAAAGTTCAATGTCCAACGGTGACTTGTTGGAGTATTAACAATGATTTCTCCTGAGCCACATGAGGAAATTTTCGTATAGATGAAAAAAAAACTTAGTTAACGTGGGAGATTTTAAGGTGTGCCACGTAGAAGGAGAGAGAGGTACAGAGACAGAGAGAGATAGTGAATATCAGAGCAGAGGACACAGGAGCTGAACACACCATTACTAATGGTGGAATAATTAAAATCATAAATCTTCAAGGGATTAAAATTTGAGAAGTGCTGTATTAGCAATCTTTACTCAGAGGTCACACTCCCACCTCTGAGTTAGAAGGTGGTGGGATAAAATCCCACTCTGGTCTTGAGCATATAGGGTAATACTACAGTGGTGTAGTGAGGGAATGCTGTCTTTCATATTAGATTGTAAACCAAGACCCCTTCTACAGTCACTCAGGTGGGAGTAAAAGATGCCCTGGCAGTACCCCTGGAGTTATACCTGGGGTCCAGGTGAACATTAATCTTCAATCTATACAATGCTGCTTGTGGGAACTTACTGTGCACACAGTGGCTGCTGCATTTCCTACAACACTTGGAAAATAATTTAATTGGAGGCAGAGCATTTTGGAACACCAAAAGCCATGAGAGTCTCTATATACAGTAAATGCAAGTTTCTATTTTCCTTTCTAGGGATGTGATAAAGATAGGATGCTAGGAGGTCTTGGAGGGAATTGAGAAGACAGACAACATCTCAATCCCAACAAGTGAACTGGCTGTTCATGGGATAATAACCATCTCCTAACACACACAAACTCAATAATAGGAAATCATTAAGAATCTTTAGACACTCTCCACCTTACAGAATCTCAGAAATCTTACTGTGCAAACGAAGGCCAATAACTATACTAGTTCTATTATCTGGTGCGAATTTTCTGCCTTTTCCCCATTTCCCCGTACACCATCAGTATCCCAAACAAAATCCAATTGCCTTTTGAATGCCTCAAGTGAACCTGCCTCTCTGACATTTCCAGGCAGTACATTTCATACCCTAACTGCTTGCTTTGTGGAAAAGGTTTTCCTTACAACAGCCTTACTTTCTTTGCACATCCCTTTAAATGTATGGCCTCTCATTCTTGTTTCTTTTACAAGTGGAAACAGCTTCACTTTATCTACCTTGCCCAGTCCACCCCTGTTTTTGAAAATCTCATTCAGATCTCCTCTCAGCACCTTCACTCCAAGGAGAACAATCCAAACTTCTTCAATCTACCCTCATAACTCAGAAGTTTCTCATTCCTGGAACAATACCATCAGATTACTTCTGTACTCTTGGTAATCCAGTTACACCTTTCCTTTAATGTGGCACGCACAACTGTAACACAATGCTTCAGCTGAGGTTTAACAAGTATCTTGTACATGTTCAACATCATCTCCTTGTACTCCACGCCCCTGTCAAAAAGGCCAAGGACACAGTATGCATTATTTACTGCTCTTGCCATCTACAAAACTTAGTGCACATTTATACTGAGGTCCCTCTGCTCCTGCACACCCCTTAGAATTGTTTCTGTTATTTTATCTTGTCTTTCAATATTCTTCTAACCAAAGTGCATTAACTCACACCTCTCTGTATTGAATGTCATCTACCACCTATCTATCAACTCCACTAACTTGTGAATATCTTTTCGGTGCTCTCCACTGTCTTCATTACAGTTTACAATTCTTTGAAGTTTACTGTCAGTCACAAACCTTAAAATTGTCCCCTGCACACCAAGATACAGATCATTAATATATGTACAGCAGGAAGACCCCCAAAAGCACTACTGCAAACCATCCTCCAGCCTACAAAAATGTCCACTGACCATTACTCTCTGTTTCCTATCACTCTGTCCACAACCCGACGGTCGGAGGAGGAGCGTCTTATCTTCCAACTGGGAACCCTCCAACCGCAGGGGATGAACTTGGACTTCACCAGTTTCTTCATCCCCCCTCCCCCCACCTTGTCTCGGCCGGATCCCTCCAGCCCGGCACCGTCTTCCTGACCTGCAGTCTTCTTCTTGACCTCTCCGCCTCCATCCTACTCCGACCTATCACCCTCACCTTGACCTCTTTCCACCTATCACATTTCCAACGCCCCTCCTCCAAGTCCCTCCTCCCTACCTTTTATCTTCTCCTGCTGAACACTCTCTGCTCATTCCTGAAGAAGGGCCTGTGCCCGAAACGTCGAATCTCCTGTTCCCTGGATGCTGCCTGACCTGCTGTGCTGTTCCAGCAATAAAGTTTCCACTTTGTATCCACATTACCAATGTACCCTTTATACTGTGATCAACAGCAAACCTGTTGCGAGACATTATATCAAATGCCTTCTGGAAATCAATATGTATTGTGTCATGAGCATGACCCTCATTAACCCTTTCCATTAGCTCTTCAAAACCCCCCAACCAATTAGACACGATTTTCCTTTGAGAAATTCATGCTGACTCTTCCTAAGTAACCCATTCTTTACCTAAGAATCTATCTAAAAGAATTCTTCCCAATGTTTTCCCCCCACAAACAAAATTTAACCAATTAGTCTGTTATTTCCAGGATTAGCCTTACAGCCATTTTTTTGAACAATGCCATAATGATCGCAATTCTCCAGACTCCAGTCAGCTGGCCCCACAGTCTAGGGAAAGCAGGAAAGATTATGACCAGTACCTCTGGAATTTCTACCTTTACTTCCTTCAAAACCCTTCAATGCATTTCATCTGGTCATAGAGTCATAGAGATGTACAGCCCACACCCCAGAGAAAAGACTTTGTCTATTTATTCTATCCATGCCCTTCCTGATTTTATAAACCTCCAGTAGGCACCATTCAGCCTCCGATGCTCCAGGGAAAACAGCTCCAGCCTGTCCAACCTCTCCCTGTAGCTGAAATCTTCCAACCCTGGCAACATCCTTGTGAATCTTTTCTGAACCCTTACAAGCTTCACAACAACCTTCTGGCAGGATGGAGACCAGAATTGCATGCAATATTCCAAAAGTGGCCTAACCAATGTCCTGTACATCTGCAATATGACCTCCCAACTCCTACACTCCGTACTCTGACCAATAAAGGAAAGCATACCAAGCACCTTTTTCACTATCCTATGTACCCGTGACTCTACTTTCAAGGAGCTATGAACTTGCACTCCAAGGTCTCTTTGTTCAGCGACACTCTAGGACCTTACCATTAAGTATATGTCTTACTCAGATTTGCTTTTCCAAAATTCAGCACCTCACATTTATCTGAATTAAACTTCATCTGCCACTTCTCAGCCCATTTGCCCATCTGATCATGATCGCATTGTAATCTAAGGTAACGTTCTTCGCTGTCCACTACACCTTCAATTTTGGTGTGATCTACAAAATTACTAACTATACCTTTTATGCTCACATCGAAATCATTTATATAAATGCAGACAACTGGTGGACCCAGCACCAATCCTTGTTGCATTCCACTGGTCACAGGCCTCCAGCCTGAAAAGCAACCCTCTACCATCACCTTCAGGTTCTCCCTGTATTCCATAAGATCTAACTTTGCTAAGCAGTCTCCCATGGCAAACTTTGTCGAATGCCATACTGAAGTCCACATAGATCACGTCCACCAAGATTACTTTCTCAAAAAACTGATTAAGTTTGTGAGAAATGATATCCTGTGCACAAAGCCATGCTTACTATCCCTAATCAGTCCTTGCCTTTTCAAGTCCATGTAAATACTGTCCCTCAAGATTCCCTCCAACAACTTGCCCACCAGTGACATCAAGCTCACTGGTTTATAGTTCCTTGGTTTACCCTTTCCACCTGTCTTAAATAGTGGTACCACATTAACCAACCTCTAGTCTTCCAGCACCTCATCTGTGACAATCAATGATACAAATATCTCAACAAAGGGCCCAGCCATAACTTTCGTGGCTTTCCACAGAGGTCTAGGATACACCTGATCAGGTCCTGAGGATTTATCCACTTTTATAGTCTTATTGCCTTGTTAACTTTAATGAATTTAACCAAGACCTTTTGCTGACTAATTTCGACCCCTTCCAGTGAGGCTCTTTCTCTGTCACCATGGTCTGGGCAGCATGCTCCTGTTTTGTAAAGACAGATGCAAAGTATTTATTTAACATCACAGCCATGGCCCTGACCCAAGCGTAAATCACCTTTTTCGTCTCTGATTACAACTCCTATTTCAATCACTCTGTTATTGTTTATATGCTGATAGAAGACTTTGGGATTTCCAATTATGCTGGCTGCTGGTCTTTTCTCATAGTCACTCTTTCCTTGTTGACCTTCGATATTCCTGTTAAGCCTCAACTGTATTTTCTATCGTAAGCATATTCTTTCTTTCTAATGTTAATTTTTACCTCTGTTGTCATCCAGATAATTCTGGATTTGTTGTCGTACTTTTTGCATTTGAGGAATGATCCATTAACTGTATCCTGCCATCTTCTCTTTGAAGGAGGTCCACTGTTCAATTACTGTTTTTGTTCTTCCCACAAGCCTCTTATTCTAGTCAATCCTGTTCAGTTCTGTTCTCACCATTTAAGTCACTATCCGCCAATTGATCTTTCTTACTCTGAATTGTTGTATGTCAATTGCCACCACAATACTGAACCTTATGGTACAATGGTTACTGTCTCCCAAAATGGTCTCACTGATACATAAACCATTTGTCCCAATTCATTTCCAAGGACTCGGGTAAACAATGCAGTCTTCCTTGTTGGACTGGACAAATATGCTGTAGGGTACTCTCCCGAGCATAATCCAGGAGCATTTGGTCATTGCTGCCCCATATTCTGCCATGATTTGGAGATGCCGGTGTTGGACTGGGATGTACAAAGTTAAAAATCACACGATACCAGGTTATAGTCAAAAAGGTTTAATTGGAAGCACACTAGCTTTGGGAGCACCGCTGCTTTATCAAGTGATAAAGCAGCGGTGCTCCTTTTGGGTTGCAGTGCTAATCACTGCAACCCAACAACAATGAAGGAATGGCAATATAGCTCCAAGTCATAGTGGTGAGTCGCTTTGAGGGGAAATTGCAGGCTGGTGGTGTTCCCAACATTTGCTGTCCTTGTCACCATTGTTTAGAAACTGTCTTGTACTAAACAGGTATTTGATATCAATCTGAGACTAAATCACAACCTTGGTATTTTCCAGCGGAAGATTCATCTGTTTATTTCACTAAGCTTGTCCACCATGTACAGGACGTGTACCTGGAGTACAGCAGAATAATCTCCAATTCTCAGATGACAACGTCACCAGTAATACAAATTTAACAAGACCTAAGACATGCCATGCTGTTCATTGGTACCACATTCACTAACATAAAACTTGTCTCATATCTGAAGTGTGTTCTACCTGAAAGATATACTGCAGTACTAACAGCACTGTAGGTATCTCTACATCAATGACTGCAACAGCTCATGAAACAAGTTTACCACCATTTTCTTACAGGCAGTTAGAGATGGACACCACATCCTTTGATTTTTTAAAAAAAATCTTGCCAAAATCACCGTGCCCACCTTGCAAGCCCTTAAACCCTACCATTTAAGAGGGCAAGGGCAGCATATACTTGAAATGCAGTCATGTTCCACATTGACTTGGGCATGTGTCATTTTTGTTGTTGTCATTAAGCCAAATTCCTAGAATGCCCAATCTAATGGGGGTTCAAAGGAAAAAGGGTTGTAGTTATGGAAAATTCAAAAGTAATAAAGGTGATAGAGAATGCTTTGCAGTTATTAAGTGTGTTGACAACTTGGCACAAAAAAGGGTAATTGCCAAATATCCAGAAAGAAAAAGGGATGAGCCGGCTATGATGATCCATTTCATAGCAAATGATAATAAAGAACATGGTAGAAGTCATGTTATTAGTGTCGGGAGCTAAAGGAAATGCAGAATCTTATACTTCATAATACAGTAGACCCCCGTACTTGCAGAGGATACTGCGGAAGTCGAAAACTGCGGATAGGTGCGAAACCATTCATTTGAATGGGAAACGTACCTTCCCGGCAGCCTCCTGGTCTCTGGTTCTGGAAGGGTCCTATAATATGTTCGGGCTGTGGTAAACTGCGGGTAACAGGTAAGAGCTGTCCTGCTGTGGTAGCAGGTACCTGAATCAGGATCTTTAAGGAAGGAATCGAACGAGATGGAGCTTTGAACCTGAAAGCCCAAAAAATGTTAAAGTGGCAGATGAATTTACATTGATATATGAAGTTTTCGTGAGTTGAAGATGTGTTTTCAGAAATTATTCCTTTTTGCATAAAGACTTTGCATGCTTTTGGGCACTTGGCTTTCCCAAAAGTTTAGATGGTGAGAGAATCAACCACATGCTGACATTACACACCATTACAAACAGAGTTTGTGCAAAAGGTTTTTTTCTTAACCACTTCACATTGGGTGCAGGAACTAAAAGATCTGGAGCTGTTTGTGCACATTTCTTTGGAAGTTAGCAGATAGCTCAACAAAGCAGTTAATAGAACATGTGTGATCTTTTCTTTATAAATAGGGTCAAGATTACAAAAGCCAGGAGCTTCTGCACTTTTTGACCTCACAGATATGTACATCGCGTTCTCATATTCAGGAATGAGCCACTGACAAAACACAGACTGTAAATTAGAAGTAAATACGTGGACTCTATTCAATATAAAGTTTCAGCACAAAACACCAAGTAAACAGCTCTCTCAGCTGGATATTGTCACATATCATAAGGGGAATTTCTACGCCTGATTCCCTACAGAATAATCAGACTGCCTGGAGATTGTGTGGATTTCTTGGGATACGATTTGTCTAGAAGCTGCCCCTTCACTCACCATCTCCTCACTTAGTTTTCAGTCTCTATAGGAAGTGAACCAGCTCTGGAAGAGGAAGAAGAGACAATGGGCCGAGTGGGTGGGCTCTCTGATTGACGTCTCTTACAGTCAATCCAAATATTTCTGGAGCAACATGAGTTTCCTGAAACTTGGGAAACTGTCCGGAGAAATGGAGGTGACTTTGAGCAGCAGATCAGGTGGGGATTTAAACATGTCGCTGTCCCATCTGAATAAAACCTCACATATTGCAGCTGCTGTCTCAGTTTAGGTAAACATTTGACAGACTTCTCGTGTGGAAATAACAATCCTTATCGAGCGCCTTCTGATTTTGTCTAAAGGTGTGACTGGGAGTGATCCATCGGAATGAAAATTGATCTGCGTCAAGTCCTCCAATGTGTAACTCCACAGTGGAGGTGCCAGATAAGGAGCCCTCTTATTCCAACTGTGAGCGAACATTTCAGAATTCATTAACAACAGACCTGAGGAACTCAAAATGTGACAAAGTCACTAGATTCTGAGAAATTAACCGAAAAACAAATACGCTGAAGTTTAAGGCATGTACTACACCTTTAAGAGAGAGTGAATGCTGTTCTGAACTGAAAGAATACAAGTACCTGTGATGACTAATCGGCAGTCTCAGAGTGTACTGTAAAATTGAAAATATGTAACATTTGGCTGTTTAAAAGTCCAAGGTGTAAAATCCAGGATTGTGATGCACTCCTTCCTGCCATCGTTACGTGGAGCCCGAGCCAACCAGGGATTCTGCTCCAAACCCGCAGCTCAAACCACTCATCTTGGTGCTGAAATTACTGAGAAAGTCAAAAGGACACATTTGCCATAAAACCTCATCAACAGATTGTTGTTTTTTATTGAGCCACTAAGATGGAGATGTAATTTATCTGTTGGGACAACAATATATGTTGGACACTGACTCTGTCTTTATAAAAGCTGCGCCCAAAACTACCACATCACAGTGACCATTAAGGCAGCTTTCACACAAAATAATCCAACATTTCAACTGTTTCTTCAAATAAGTATTCCTATAATTAGTGCTAAAATGTTTTACATTGAGACAGTAACATCTCTAATAGAAGAATAGACGTCAATATTTCTCAGATCTGTCCCAAAATCTTGTGAAAACCCAACATCTCCAGAAATGCTTCGGTCATTGCAGCAAAAAACTTTGTTGAGAAAATATTGGAGAGATTTTCTCTGGAAGTGCCTTCCTGTGTTTGATGGTGGGAGGTGCAGACCATCTCCTCAAACATGACTGAATTGCAGCCCAAAGCCCAAAACCTCCAGAGGGACTCAGGTCAATTCATCCAAACCTCCCACCATCCCGCATGTACTGCACGCCTGCGCAATAAGGAACGGCATTATGGACGGGGGTTTGGGGAAGAGATAACCCGCAGTACCTGATGGGAGTTGTAGTTGTGATCCGCGCGGCTCCGATTGGCTTCCATCGTTCGAGAGTTTGAATCTGAGAACCCGCGAGCCTGAGCCGCTGTCATGTGGACGCTGCTGCAATTGAAAGTACGCCCCTATAAATATCAACCTCTGGCGGCGGGAACCGGGACCACAGCCACAGTGGGAACCGGAATCAGCTGTTCTCTTCAGTAAAGGGTCAATTACAAGGGGGGAGGGGTAATAGAAGAATACAGCACAGTACAGGCCCTTCGGCCCTCGATGTTGCACCTATCCAAGCCCACCTAACCTACACTAGCCCACTATCCTCCATATGCCTATCCAATACCCGCTTAAATGCCCATAAAGAGGGAGAGTCCACCACTGCTACTGGCAGGGCATTCCATGAACTCATGACTCGCCTCCTCTTCACCCGTTCCAGTGCCTCCACATCCTTCCTATAGTGTGGCGACCAAAACTGCACACAATACTCCAGATGCGGCCGCACCAGAGTCTTATACAACTGCAACATGACCTCAGGACTCCGGAACTCAATTCCTCTACCAATAAAAGCCAGTACGCCATATGCCTTCTTCACCGCACTATTTACCTGGATGGCAACTTTCAAAGATCTGTGTACATGGACACCAAGATCCCTCCAGAGTGAAGGTAGGGCCGATCAGGGTTGGTGGTGGGAACTTGTGCCTGAAGTCAGAAGAAGTAGGGGAGGACCTTAATGAATACTTTGCTTCAATATTCACTACTGAGAGGGATATTGACATTTCTGAAGATAGTGTGAAACAGACTGATATGCCAGACCAGGTTGATGTAAGGAAGGAGGATGTGCTGAAAATTTTGAAAAGCATAAGGATAGATAAATCCTTTGGGCCGGACAGGATATACCTGAGGTTACTACAGGAAGTGAGGGAAGAGATTGCTGCACCTTTGGTGATGATCTTTGCATCCACACTGTCCACTGGAGTAGTACCAGTGGATTGGAGGGCGGCAAATCTTATTCCTTTGTTCAAGAAAGGGAATAGAGATAATCCTGATAATTACAGACCAGTCAGTCTTACGTCAGTGGTAGGCAAAGTATTAGAGAGGCTTTTCAGAGACAAGATTTATGATTACTTGGAAAACCATAGTTTGATTAGAGATAGCCAGCACATGGCTTTGTGAGGGGCAGGTCATGCCTTCCAAACCTTATTGAATTCTTTGAGAATGTCACAAAACACGTTGATGGAAGGCAGAGAAGTAGTTGTGGTGTACATGGATTTTAATGAGGCGATGGTAAGGTTCTCCATGGTAGGCTCATTCAGAAAGTAAAGAGGCATAGGATACAGGGAAACCTGTCCATCTGGATGCAGAATTGGCTGACCCATGGAAGATAGAGAGTGGTGGTAGATGGAAAATATTCGACGTGGAGCTTGGTGACCAGTGGTGTTCCACAAGGATCTGCTCTGGGACCCCTGTCTTTTTGATTTTTATAAATGTCATGGATGAGGAAGTGGAAGGGTGGGTTAATAAGTTTGCCAATGACACGAAGATAGGTGGCATTGTGGATATTGTGGAGGGTTGTTGTAGGTTGCAATGAACCATTGATTGCGTGCATGGCTGGGCTGATAAGTGGCAAATAGAGTACAACCTGAAAAAGTGTGACGTCATTCACTTTGGAAGTCGAATTTGAATTCAGAATACAGGATTAAAGGCAGGTTTCTTGGCAGTACGGAGGAACAGATGGATCTTGGGGTTCATGTCCATAGATCCCTCAAAGTTGGCACCCATTTTGATACGGTTGTTAAGAAACCTTATGGTATATTGGCTCTCATTAGCAGAGGGATTGAGGTTAAGAGCTACGAAGTTATGCTGCAACTGTATAGAGGTATGCTTAGACCACACGTGGAATATTGTGTTCAGTTCTGGTTACCTCATTATAGGAAAGATGTGGAAGCTTTAAAGAGGTTGCAGAAGATATTTACCAGAATGTTGCCTGGACTGGAGGTCATGTCTTATGAAGAAAGATTGAGGAGTGAGGGCTTTTCTCATTGGAGTGAAGAAGGATGAGAGGTGGTTTGATGGAGGCGTTCAAGCTGTTGAGAGGCATAGATAGAGTGAATAGTCAGAGACTTTTTTTTCTCATGGCAGAAATGTGTATCACAAGGGGGCATAATTTTAAGGTAATTGGAGGAAGGTTTCGGGGAGATGTCAGTAGTTCTTTAATCAGAGAGTGGTGGGTGCGTGGATTGCACTGCCAGCAGTGATAATCAAGTTAGATGCATTCGGGCCATTTAAGTGTCTCTTGGATAGGCACATGGAAGTTAGTACAATGAAGGATATGTATGTTAGTCTGATCTTAGAGTAGGATAAAAGGCTGGCACAACATCAAGCACCGAAGGGCCTGTGCTGTGCTGTACTGTTCTTTGTTCTAGCCACCTCTGAGTCAGCAGAAGGGGCCTCTTTGAGGTCTACTGGGTTCTGAGGAAGGGTCCCTGGACTTGAAATGTTAACTCTGACTTCTCTGTACAGATGCTGCCAGACCGGCTGAGCTTTTCCAGTAACTTTTGTTTTTGTCTCTTTCAGTTTTGGTGGTTTCCATTTTCCATGATGGATTTTGCTTACAAATAGTTGATTGGCTACGTGGTGTTTTTGATGGTGGGAAAATCGCTCAGTTGTGTGTCATATAATTTCTGGTTATGAAGAAAAGAAACAATTTTACAGTGAATGGTTGTTGGTTTGGAGCGGATTTAAGAAAAGTCTTTTTCACCTACAGGGTAGTGGGGTTATGGAAGACATTGGACGGTAGTTTAGGTGGTTAACCTCACAAGATCTAAAAGTGCAAGGAGGAGCACTTGAGATATTACATTCAATGCTGTGGGCCTATTGCAAGAAAGTGGCAATAGTGCAGATTCAGGATAGCTTTTGAAGTACAGACTTCATGGGCAGACTGGCGTCATTTGCACTTTATGATCCGATTATTCTACGAACAGTGAAGAAATATCACTTCGTTCTTGCATGTTTTCGTTTCAGAAGCAACATGGTTTGAATAATCCTGAACAATTTAGTCTCCTCTCTCATCTGCCTTCTCCCTCCCACCCCCCACCCCCTCTGTGTTCACACTACGGATGTTATCACTGTTTTGGATGCCGTGTGTCTTCCTTTTCTGACTTGCCATCAAACACATCCAAGGATTCACATCCACAATGATGTTGTCAATTTCATGCCTCCAATGATGAGGAATGCAATTTCCATTCTGGAAATCTGTGAAACATTTACTAAGGAAACAGACAGCAGCTGTCACAAGTGAGGTTTTATTAGATGGGCCAATGACAAGTTTAAATCTTCACCTGATGTGCTGCTCAAAGCCACCTCCAAGTCACTGGTCAGTTTCCTAAACTTCAGGAAACCATGTTGCTCCAGAAATGGCCACTGTAAAGTACTTTCCAGCTATTTAAGTACTTATCCCAGTGAAGTGTGGACACTGCTTCAGCTGTTGTCGGGAGAAATATCAAAGAGGAGTCTTGAGTTCTTTGTTCAGCAATACGCGTGACTTTTATTCAGAGCTCTTTTTGCCATGTATGTGGATGATGCCACAGAACACTCTGAATCTGGCTTGAATGTTGGCCCAGATGCCCTCTTAATTACAGCTCAGATTTAAGGTCTGTCACAATCTGAGTTCCCCAGCTGAATACAACATTTCCATATCTTTCACATTACAATAATTACGTGCAACATTGATGAAGTTGTAAGCCACTTCCAATCCAGTAAACAAGTGATCAATGATGGTCAACTCTATGGACTGCCCGATTTCCTCCCATAATCTCATTATGTTTTACAGATGCTTCCATCTTCTGTCTTTGGAATCATACAATGCTTCTGACAGTTATATTCCATTTGCCAATTGCACCACATTATTTACCAATAACCTAAATATTTGGTTTACGATAACAATTCTTCGAAATTCTGTATTTACTAGGGTAGATTAGGAAGGATATCAATTTTTAGCAATTGTTTCAAAGTTCTTAAAAACAATACTAATATAAAATTACTACAATTCTGTGACACAGGTGACAAATTGAGTACAACCCTTCTCTCACTTCAGCACAAGAGACCAAACAAAAGTCCTCCTGACTTGCAACTGCAGTTTATGACCCCTGCTCTTTGCATGCTGCAAGTGAATTTTAAATTTAAGTTCCATTTAATTTTTTTTACTGTTTCTATTCTAAACTCTTTCCATTGCTAATTATCCTTCTGAATAAAAAAAACATCTATTTGAATTCCACTGATAAATGTGAAATTCAATCACTTTGCAACTTTACCGAACCATTAAGTGAAATTTGAGTAGATTCCACATGCAACTGGGGAACATAACCACATCTTTGCTCTGTATTTTGTAATCTGTCTTCATCACTGTTCCCACTAGCTTTGGATGTAAGAACTTGTTCAAATTATCTGCATCCATACTTAAGGTTCAATTGTTTATCTCTCCCCAATCATGACCTCTCTTTTTCTAACCTTCCTTGGCCTATGATTTTTTGGAAGTCGTGTTTACACCATTTATTACTTTATCTTCCCTGATAATGCACTGGGCCTCTTTACTGCCTCCTAACATTTGCTCAAGGAATGCAACTGACATTTTCATGTTTGTTTTATGCTTACCTTACCAATTCTACAATTGCCTAAAAAAACTCAGAATACTGTAGGGTCAGACTTTTCTGGTACTTTTCACTAAATAATATGTTTGGGACTGTGGTTAAACTCGGCCGTTCAAAAATACCCATTATTAAAATGCTTATATATTTCGAACTACTTGTTGACAGAAACTTGATTAACTTCCCTTACATTCTTTTATGAACAATCTCATCTTATCTGGTATATCAATATGTAGATCACAAGTCTAGCTGTGAACATCTGCTGTATGTAACTGTCAATCACTTTCTGCTATCTTGAGTTAATACAAAAAGCCCCAAATGGATATTTTATCAACTGTAGGTCATGGGCCGCTGCAACACAGCTAATATTCTAGTCCCGGATTCTTTCAAGGTAAACTTGCTGGTTGAGTCAGTAGTTAGGAAGACAAATGCAGTGATAGCATTTATTTTGAAAAGACTTGAAATAAAAACAGGGATGTACTCATGAGGCTCCATAATGCTCTGATCACAGCACATTTGGGGTATTGTGCACAGTTTTGTGCCCGATACCTCAGAAAGGATATACTGGCGCTGGAGCATGTTCAGAGGAAGGTCACGAGAATGGTCCCAGGAATGAAAAGTTTGACATTTGGGGAAAGTTTAAGGACCCTGGGTTGATAGTTGATAGTGTTTAGAAGAATGAGAGGGGATGTAGTAGAAAAATACGGAATACTGAATGGCCTGAACAGAGTAGATGTTGGGAAGATGGTTCCATCGATACGAGAGACAAGGACCCATCTGCATAGCCTCAGAGTAAAAGGAAGACCTTTTAGAACGGCGATAAGGAGAAACATCTTCAACTAGAGAGTGGTGAATCTATGGAATTCATTGCCACAGAAGACTGTGAGGTCATTGACTATATTTAAGAATGAGATAAGATAGGTTCTTGAGTATCAAGGGGATCACGGGTTGCAGGGAGAAAGTGGGAGACTGCAGTTCAGAAACTTATCGGCCGTGATTGAATGGTGGAGCAGACGTGATGGGCTGAATGGTCTAATTTCTGTTCCTATGTCTTATGGTCTTAATATACACATGGGATGATCCCATAAATAGTGAAACGATTATGACCAGAAAACGTGTTATTTTTATTGCTGTTGCTTCAAGGTCTCATACTGACCTGGATAGCTCCTCTGTTGTTCAAAATAATCTCCCCGAAGAGAGCAGAATGGGCCTCTTTGAGATCTAACCTGAAAGATGGCTCCTCTGACCGCATGTCTCTGCCTCATTCCTTTTGTACCAGACTATTCTGTGATCATGTCTACTTCTATGCAGCATTCTCCATCACAATCCTTGTCTCTCAGCCGGAACAAGGATACTGTGCACATGAGGAGGTGTGAGATCCATTCATCGGAGAGACCAGTGATGGCCCAATCAACTCACCTGCTGCTGAAATCCTCAAGTATACTTTTCAAAGTAGTTGAGTAATGTTTAGACCAGACCAGGCAATTGAAAGAGGTTCCCTTCTGTGAAGGACAAGATGGGGTTGTTTAGGACAACTTTCATGTTTCCATTTTTTCAGTCTGTTCAGTAATTCCTAACTTCAGTAAATTCATATTGGCAACATAAAGTGTTTGAAGTGAAGAACAGAGATGCCTTTAAGAGGAAACTAGATAAATTCATGAGGGAGACAGGACTAGAAGGATCTGCTGATAAAGAGAGTGAGAGGGTATTCATGGGAACCCTGAACACCAACATAGGCCAATTGGGTCAACGTGTCCTTTTCTCACTGTACTTCTATATGCGTAATTTTTTGCGTCCGATTTAAAGTATCAATCTCAGGAATTTTAAACCAGCATCACAGCATTACGACTTCTATACCTGGAAGTATGCTTATCATAATGTGTTTAATGCCTTGAAATTGAAAAAAAAAAATGCTCCTGCGGCCAAAAGGCCTGGGCTTGGATTTATTGTGGACAGACCAAAGACCCTCAAAACATATTAAAGAAGATAGCCTCGTCCCTAACTTAAAAAAAAATACAGGGAATATCTAGATGTTGCATGTCAAATGCAATTCAGTTGATCAAACTACCAGATTTGAAGCAAAACACACATTTTTAATGCACAATAGTTAAAATACAACAGGAGAAAGAAGATTTTAACATAGCTTATCTCTGTTGGAAAACTTAACTGAATAAAAGATCATTTGCGTACTAAGCAGTAACTGTTCAGAATACAGTAACATTCCAAAAATGCACCTTTAGCCAAAGCAGATTCAGTAAAACAGATTGTCTCACATGCATTTAGAGATATAGCGATGTACAATATCGAAAAAGACCCTTCAGTCCAACTCGTCCATGCTGACCAGATATCCTAAATTAATCTTGTCCCATTTGCTAATATTCAACCCATATCCCTCATCTCCGAGATGTCTTTAATGCATGGCAAGGTGGCTAGAGTCCCTGGGTGTTTTAAGGATGTTCAGCCATAATCATATTGAATGGTGGTGCAGATTCGAAGGGCAGAATGGCCTACTTCTGCACATATTGTCCATTATCTCTTCCTGTTCCGGAATGTTGTGCAGAAATTGGCAGACTGCACTTACTGGGTAACCATTGTTCCTGAATACAGTGAATATGTGTTTCTCCTTTGCTTCTCATAGTTCTGCGGTGCTGCATTGTGTTATAACCCGTTTAAGTAATGTCCTGAGCAGCTCCGTTTGTGGGTGTTGGGATGATTATTCTTGTAGTAGAGCATCTGGTCCGCGTGTATGGCTTTCCTGCAGATGGTGATCTGCAGTCTCCAGTAGCTTCTCGTGATACTGCGATGTCGAGAAATGGATTCTCACAAGAGTGCTTGTTTGTGTACCTTTGTAAATCGGTAGAAACGGGGTGTGTTCGATACTTCAGATTTCATTCTTCAGGTATCGATACACACAGACGTCACTTCGACTGGGAAATTACGTCCATCCTGGGACAGGCTAAAGAAAGTCATGCTCAGTAATTCCTACAAGCCTGGTATTCAAACGGAACAGCATTAACCAACATATCAATTTGGACCCCATTTATCAACCTCTCAGAAACAGAAACGGAAATGATATCACCAACCACAACAGACCAAGACAGATAAATAGCAAGCGGGACAGAAGAACAATACTTCACCGGAAGCTCACCCATGATGTTACCTAGCATATGATGAAATGTCTGAGAACAAATCTAATAGCTCAGCAAGCAAACTCACAACCTGACCTATACATTTTCTGCAAAATCTCAAGTAATGAATATATCACACTCATTATTCATTTACACGCAGACGTTTCCGGATATATTCAAGACTAAGAGATGGATTTACTTCAATTCTCCATCTCTGATACACGTCATTCTTGGCCCCGGTCAGTCTCTGAAAGATTCTACTGTCTGTTAAAACATGCCCCACAGTCAGAGTGCTCAGCAGTAAGATCAGGAACCTTGCGAGCAGTAGGATCAAATGTGGGTAAATCCACCTAAATGCTACCTATGCAACTCAACTTTACCTTAATTCCATTATTTATTCTTATTTATTTTATTTTCCTGTTACAGACCCAGCTAAAGAAAGGCTGAAGTGCAAATTACCAAGGATTTTTTTTTTCAAAATAGAACAGCATCAGCCAGTTCCTAGATCCACAGGTCTACATTTCTCAATGGAATATCTTGTCCTCAGATTCTGGAAGCATGTTGTCGTAAAATAATCTAAAGTGAAAACGACTGCTAATTAGACAGAAATATCAATGCCCACACGAGTGAGAAAGAAGACAGAAGAAGATACTGGGGTAAGTAATAGCAAGCCAGTCAGGAAATAACAATCATTAACTCGAATAAATTTTACGTCACTGATGAGAATCAGTGGGCATGCACAAAGCATTACTACTAGATAGTGAGTCGTGCAGCTAAGAAAACTATATTTACCCCTGGACAGGATCGCAACAGTTATCACGTTAGCTGTAAATTGATAACAAACTGAAAACAAGATCTCTCATCAGATTTTAAGAAACTAGCGAATTTTGCAGTATTATGGTGTGAAACAGCGTTAAGTTCTGGACCTGCGGGTGGGATCTGGATACGACTGTGGCTAGAAATGTACAATATAAGGCTACATATCTCAAAGTGTAAGTTAGCAGCGCGATAATGCATGTTAAATAATTGGAAGAACGCAACCAAAAATACTAAGGAATGAACAAGTAATATAATGGACTGAATGTACTGTGAATAAATTGTTTGAATTGTTGTAAATACCCAAAATAAGACCAAACGTCTGGGGTTGGATGCATGAGCAGAAATGGCGCATCTATACCAGGTGAGGAAAATACTTTGAGTGTCAGATTATATTCACAGACCAGCTGTTGTGGCTGTAAATGGAAAAATAATGGTCACGTAGCATATTACACTGACATTATTTCCCTACTCTGCTGCAGCTGCACACGAAACGCAGCCCTCTGCCCAACACTCATTTTGCACTTCTATTCGTCTGACACCAATTTTCTGGTATTCAGGTAATACTCGAGGTAGTGTTGTCTTTAACGGTCGTCTTCCTATTTTGGGGCCTAGCACTCATAATGACTGCGCAGACTCCCTCTGCTTGCCTTTGCAATGTTGTTGATGACTATATGCCTACTCTTCCCTTCCCACTTCTCTCCCGCTCAGAGCAAATGTCCTAACACCTGGCATAGGACAGACAACAGACAATACTGCCAATACTCTGACCGTGTCTGCCACTTTTAACTGTTGTATTTCGTTCTGTTCCTCTTTCCTCAATGGATCCTGCTTCCAAAGGGTGCATACCATGCTATTGCAAAGCGTACAAAGCAGGAGGTGCACGACTACTTACGCAATGTTTGAAAGACAATGTTTCAGTATAGAATTAAGGAGAAGGTGATTGAACACCTTCTAAACTTTAAGCTGATCATAAATAAGTAACACGGATCTGCATAGATTGGAAAAGCCTGATAAATCTGATTGAATTATTCAACATCATGTGTTATATCGTGAACAGAAAACAATTGATGCAAGTTATTCTTGCTTTCTTAAAATATTCACTCGTCGGACACGGACGTCACTGGCTGGGTCAGCACTTATCGCCCGTCCTGAGTAGCCTTTGAGAAGGTGATGATGAACTGACTTTGATGCAGCTCATGTACTGTCTGTAGACCCAAAATGCAGGTCGAAAAAATAATTCCAAGAAGTTGACCCAGCGACAGTGAAGAAATGGCAATACATTTCCAAGGCAAGATGGTGAATGGCTTGGACAGAAACTTGTAGTGGTGATGTTGCCAGAAAAATTACACTCGGGGAATAATTTCCCTGGAATTTAGATGAGAACAAGTCCAGTGAATGTGTTGGCAAACAGCTGGGATGGCTCGGATAAATTATTTTTGTTCATTAAGGAACCGAGGGTTAGCCAGCATAATCCATATTGAAAATGAAAGAATCGCTCTGGCAGAACAAACGAAAAGGAAATGAAGGCCCGACCAGGAACGTCGAATGAATCGAACAAGTTCAGTCCATTTGAATTCGTTTTGGGGCATGAGATTAGAGGACCACTGAAATTAATTAAGGAGAAATTAGTGAGTTCGATTTCTGGGACCACATATTTGGACTGTATGTCAAACTTTAGGGAACAATTAAATCGAGTGGGTGAGTTTGCTAGATAGCATTTCAAAGTATCCTTGGGTATGATGAAGCAATAAATCAAGAACTCGCAATTTTGCTAACAGAGATAAAGTGTTAGTGTTACTTACAATGATAAGTGTACCTTTAAAAGCAAGGCTTAGAGGATCTTATCAAATGGAAATGAAGTTGAGTGAGGTGAACAATTTGATCATAGAGAAATAAATCACGCACAGAGTGTGTCGTGTGAATGTGCTCAAACGGTATTTTGTCCAGGGAGGAAAGTCAAAGTCAAATGTGTTACTGATTACAAGGCAAAGTAAAGAACGAAGTACAGAGGTTTCTGAATTGGACATTCCTCAAATTACATTGTACAATGAGGAAATTCTTGAATTGCCTTGCAGAGGAAAATCTAAATAACATGAAAGAGTTACTGCTCTTGCATGGTGAGATCTGTAGAAACAAGCTGGGAAGTAAACATGTAATTATGCAATATAGATATCGGCAATGCGGTTCCAATTAAGCAGTATCCCTATAGGCCTAATCCTCTAATGTTGGCACAGGTTTAAAAGGAGATTGAACTCATACTCCAAGGCAACATAATCCAAGTGATTTGCAGTGACTGGAGCTTACTCAGGGTAATGGTGCAAAAGCCAGATAGGAGCTATCGGGTATGTGTTGGCTATCTCAACGTCAAAGCAGTTTCAAAGTCTGGTTCATATCCGATTTCATATTTGGCCATTAATTTTGGCAAGGTGAGGCAAGCAACTTAAATTTCTAATTTGGACTTGCTCAGTGCATACTGGTAGGTAACTTTAACTGAAAGAGCGAGGACAATTTTGGCTTTCATAATAGCAATTTAAATTAATGCCATTTGCTATGAAAAATGAGCCAACCACATTTCAAATGCTAACCATAAAGTTGTTTCTAGATACCCTATTGTGTGGTATACATCGATGACCCAGTGATTTTTAGTTACACATGGAAGAAACATTTGCAGCATTTACCAGAATTTTTCGACTGACTTGGGGAGGCAGGCTTGTTAGTAAACCTGGTTAACAATGAAGTAGCCAAATCCCAAGTCATGTTCCTGGGCCATGTTATTCGATGTGGACAAATGACAACACGGAATGCAAAAACAAAGGATGTTGGGGAGTTTCCCATCCGACCGACAAATAGAGCAGAACGATTCCAGGGATTGACGGGGCTTTATCTGATATTCATATCAAATTTTAGCAGTGTTGTTGCTCCACTAACTGACTTATTGAAGAAATGCAGAAAATGTCAGTGGATTGCAGACTGTCATAATGTATTTGACAGCCTGAAAGCTGTGTTAACCACTGCCTCAGTCTTAGTTAACACTTACTAACAAACTTGTGGAAGCTATTACTTGCACAAAGCCATTCAAGATGTCTATCACTGCAAGTGATGTGGATGTCGATGCTCTTACAAGAGGACAATGAGAGGAGAGAAAGGTATTAGAGATTTCGCCAGGAAATTGAATATTCAAAAGTGAAGTATTTCATAGTTAAGAAGAGAAGGTGACTTTGCGTGTTGGTTTTACAACATTTCCACGTTTATATTTTCCAGTAATGTGTCTGAGACAATTATATATACCAATCATATTCTATTAAAGTTTTTGGAAAAAATTAAGGACAAAAAGTCCAGACTGTTTAGATGGAGCTTATTATTGCAGCCATTCAATTTGAAAATTATACACATGGCTGAATGAGAAAAATTAATTGCTGACGCTTTGTTGAGACTTGGATGAACAAGTGGCAGCAGTAATCCGACTGAAATAGAATGGAATGGTCAATGTCTGTTTGCTTAGAATCAATGTAATATATATGTGATGTAGTGTAGTAATGGAGTGAGAGTACGGGTTTTAAAATGAAGCCATATTGGTATATTGATGGTTCATTTTTTTTTCAACGGAGGGAGGTGTGACAATGCTGTCACTTTAAAAAGGTTAATCAGTCCTTGGATATTTTGAAGAGAGATCATAAAAGCAGAGGTATCGAGTTGTCTAGGAGGCTTAACAGTTTAACCAAGGGTGAGAAGTGGCCAGTTCTCCCAGTTCAGGTTTTTTCAAGTTTGTTTTAGCTGTAGCAGTCACAAGGTGTGTGGGTCCAGAAGAGTTTCAAGCTTCCGTAATGGATTCCTCTGACTTTGTCTGAAATTTCTCTCTGAATGTTGTTTCTTCCCTCCTGCGAAAATCTGTTTTTGAACTTGCCTTTATGCGAAGGTATGTTCTTATGGGATGTTACTGTATTGAAACAGTTAATAAGTTAAAGTGCTGTATCATGTCAGTTAAGTTTTCCAATAGTTAATTTATTCTAAACTCCACTTTCCTTTGTTCATGTTTTAACTATTGCAATTAAATAAATTGTGTTTTGCTTAAAGCTGATTGGTTTGTCCAGCCACATCGCACATGGAACATCCGTTTCACATTTGCCTTTAAAATAAGAAAAAAGGTTAGGGTTGAGGCTAAGTTTATAAAATATTTTGAGTGGACCTGGTTTGGTCCATAATAATGTACAAGATAGAAACATGCCCATGTTGCCTAGGCTTCCTAAACTGAACTATTCACATTTTTCTGTGTTTGACTGATATTCCTTCCTAACGTTTATATTCATATAACTGTCCAAATATCATTTATACAAATCTAAACCACTTCCCCGCCAGCTCTTGCCATCTATAAATCAGCCACTGTGTGAAAACGTTGCCACTCAGATCTCTTTTCAATCTTTCCTCTCTCATCTCAAACCTCTGCCCTCTATTCAGGGGAGAAGAGCTTGGCCATCCTTTCCCTCTACTAGGTCAACACTCAGTCTTTAATGGCTCAGGGAAAGGAATGTCCCAGCTTACCCATATTTTCCTTATAACTGAAACCTTCCAGCCTTGGTAACATTCTTGTAAATCCTTACTGCACTCTCTCTAGTTAAGTAGCAACCTCCCTTTAGCAGGGTAACCGGAACTGTACATAATTCTGCAAATGTGGTCGCACATCTGTGATATGACATCTCAACTCTTGTACTCAATGCTCTAACTGGTGAGGACCAGCGTGTCAAATATCTGCTTCACCACCCTGTATCTATGACTCCACTTTCAAGAAACTATACACTTGCACCCTTAGGTCTCTCTGCTCGACAACGATCCCCACAACCCTACCATTAACTCTGTCAGCTATGTTATGCTTTGTCCGACCAAAAGGCAACATCTTGCATTTTTCTGAATTAATTCAGTGGGCTATTTTCGCCCCACTGGCCTAATTGATCAATATCCCGTTGTACTCTTGGATTACTTCCTTCATTTTCCAGTACAAAACTGTATTGTTGTCATCCACCAACCAAGCCTCTTATGTTCTCGTCCGAATCGTTTATATAGATAAACATTAACATTGGACCGAGCATTGCACCACTGGGCACAGGGCCCCCAAGCTGAACAACAAGCCTCTACCACCATCCTTTGTCTCTTACTGTCAAATAAAATTTCTATCCAGTTTGCTATTTCTCTTTGTATCCCATGTGATCTAACCTAACTAACCAGTCTCCCCTGCAGTATCTGCAGGAAATCTATGCAGACTGCCCTCATCTATCTTCTTGGTCACCTCTTCAAAAAACTCAATCATATTGGTGTGACATTTCCCACGCACAAAGCCATGCTGATGATCTAACCAGACCTTGCCTTTCCAAATGCATGTAAAGCCTTTCCCTAATATTCCCCTTCAACAAATTACCTGCCACAAACGTTGGGCTGACTATTGTATATCTCCGTGACTTCTCCTTGCAACCTTTCTTAAAAAAAGCCTTCACAATATTAACCACCCTCCAGATTTCTGACATCTTCGCCCTTCGTTGCTGATGAATCAAAAATCTCTTCTTGGAGCCCTGAGATTTCTTCCCTGGCTTCCTATAATGTCCTGAGACATACTTGATCGAGTCCTTGGGATTTATCTACCTTGATGTGTTGGAAGGCCTCCAATACCTCCTGTACTGTCACGTAGATTATTTTCAAGTCATCAGTATTTGCATCTCCGAGTTCCATGACTTCCATTACGTTCGCCATAGTGAATCCTGACAAGACATATTTGTTTTATATTTCACACATCTGCTGTGGCAGTTTGCACAGAGACAAACTTGCTGATATTTAAGGGTTCCTATTCTCTCCCTAGTCAGTCTTTGTCCACTGATATACTTGTCAATTTCCATGGATTCTCCATTCCATTATCTGCCTCTGAGGATACTTTTATGCTTCTCAAGGGATTCATTTAATCCCAGCTATGAATACCAGACACATGCCACCGTTTTTTTGACCAGGCCCACAGCATTTTTAGTAATCTAGTGTTCGGTACTACTGCCAATCAACATGAACATGGACCAAAACTCTCGTTGTCTCGCTTTCTAAAGCCTCCCACTTGGCACTTGTCCTTTTATCAGTGAACAGCATTCTAATCAACTTTTAAAAGTTCCTGTCTAACATCATCAAAATTGACCTTACCTCAATATAAAACGTGAACTTATGAATCAAACCTATATTTTTAAAAGTGTGATAATCACTTCTGCCAAACTACCACCAATAGATACCAATCAATTAGAATTTGGCTTGTGATCTCTGTTGGATAATTACTGGACAAAAACTGGATATAATTTCTGCATGATTGTGGATTGGATTCTGACTCAGATATGGGGAGAAGCACCGTGAAGCAAAATGTATTAACTATTATGCAACACATATAAAGGCATAATTAATACGAATCTTTTTTTTTGCTTCGTATTTTGGCACAGGTGACATCTTCAACTTTTATCTTCCATTTTCACTTTTTCCGTTGTTTTTCAACTTGTGCTATCGGAGTCTTTCATCTTCCTTCTTTTATTGCAGTTTGCGAAATTTTATACTATATTAGGCCAGTTTTCAATATTACCTATTTGATTGATTTTGTAATACTTGAGTGCAACAACCTTTTCTTTCTCCATAGATTAGTTAAGAAATTGCTCGTCCCTATCTTCTTTGATTAGTTTTTTAATCATTAGTTTTGAAATTTCAAACATTAGTTCTTCCTTGTTCAAAGTTATCAATAGTTACTGAATCACATTTCTATTTTCTAAGAACATGATGTGAGCATTTTTAATGGTACTAATTGTGATTTATGCATAGAATAAAATAATGGCGTAATGACTTTGGAAGAATATTCAGAAAACTATTGGCATGCACATATTTTTCCATTTTGGGAAGTCACTAACTTCGTTAGAACCAATGGATATTTAACAATGGTCATCAATTCCTTTCTGAATTTGTCCTGTGCCACTGCATAGATAAATGTGTTTGTGCATGAGCTCAAACACTGAAGCATGTACCCAGTGTACTCCATGATGGCAAATATATCATTGTAATCTGTAAACAATAGTGGAATCCCTATGGCCTGTGTGCACACAGCATGTAAAAAGTTGACCATCCATAACAGTATAAAGCAACCAGATATAGCCAGCAATAATATGATCGACTTTCTTCGTTTATCTAACTCAGGATCAATGTAATCTCTCTCACTCTTCTGAAGCTTTTTCCTAACTCTATTGCTTTGCACAATATGCTTGATCGTCCAAGCATTGAGCAACACAATCAACACAAATGGTGCAAGGGGTGTTAGGGTAACATCAATGAAGAAATATGCTACCCATAGAGGTAAATTAGAGAGACCTGATTTTAGACCGCAAAACCATGTTATATCGTCGATCATTTCCAAATGTTCACTTTCAAAATAAATTGGAATGTTTTCGACAAAGCTCACTGCAAAGATAGTTGCTGTAACTATTAATGCAGTTCTTTCAGTACAATACTTTTCTCGCAACTTTTGGCAGCAAATGGCAATGAATCGATCAAAAGTGAAAGCAACTGTTAACCAAACAGAACAATCTATTGCTGTGAAAGCCAGGGCGATGTTAAGACTGCAAATGGGTGTATAGTCCAAAAATGAATATGAGAGGTATATGTCATTAATCTCATAAAATATGACAGCAAATATTATCACTAGTAGATCTGCCACTGCCATGGACACGAGGTAACGTGTGATGCATTTAGAAAGTCCACATCTTCCACGGGAGAGAATCCAAATTGCTATTAGATTACCTGGAAGAAAATGAAAATAAAACGACTCTAAGCCACGGAGATCATCAATTTGAGAATATTTCACATATAAACTACCATTAAATCCTCATCTCAGTTTCATTTTGTTTCACATAATCGTGTCAGTTCAGCTTTCAGTAAATCAAAACTCAGTTCAGCTAGTTTATCCCAGAGTATGTTATATCTAAAATAGATATCAATGTACAACGGAGTGATATTTATCCTGATTTGATTTGTCCAACTTCTATGTAATTTAGTGGGACACACAAGACTTTAGCTGTGATACCCAATATCTGGGTCTCAACAATACAATAGAATTTTCTCAAATTAGTGTCTGAGCAGCTCTTTTCCCTTTCATTTTCTGCACCGTAAATAAAATGTGGCATATGAAAATGTATGCAATAAGTTAAAAAAAATGGCGTTATCAGTTCAGATCACCACTATTATTTTCAATCAGATTTTATGGTTAGTATTAAAAACATCAGAAGGAAAGTAATGACTACTAATCCATTATGACTCATTTTGATCCATCGTGTTCAGTGAAGCAGCAATTCCATAAATCACAAAATAAACAAATAAGTAATTTGTCATCAGTCAATGAATCACTAAATCCATAATCTGCAAAAAAAGCATGATAAACTATACAATGCATATGCTTAATCGACTATCTAAACATGTCATAGTTGAGCTAAGCACATAACTCATCAGGACTGTACATTGAAAACATTGAAATACTGCAGGTCACAACGGGTCAGGTAGCATCCATGGGGGGAGACAGAGAGAGAGAGAGAGAGAAACAACGAGATAGAAAGCTAACGTTTCGAATCTAGATGACTGTAATCTCTAATAAAGATTCATCTACACTATAAATGTTAACTTCCTCTGTCCATAGATGATGCCGGAACCGCTGTGATATCCAGCATTTATTTTTTTCAATACAGATTCCAGCATTTGCAGTATATTGATCCCCGTATTATACTCTTTGGTTTACCTTCATCTAAAGATTTCAACATCAAATATATGTGACAAATATTTAGTTCTATTAAGAGTTTATCGTGTCTGCTTTACGATAGGTTTTGAGCACTAATCTGCAATTTGTTAACATCCACTCTTTTGCTGCCCGACTTTTTACTGGAGCCTCTCTGCATTCAGTCCAGTGCTCCCTTTAAGATAGCTCGAGTCTCTTTTCAAAGTTGTACGCCAGAGACGTACATCTCAGTTGACTCTATTTTATAAAGTTTGTAAAATATAAGAATCAGTCAAAAATATCTGAGAATAACAATCTAGTGGTAAAACAGCTGTAAATAGTACAAAAATAAAAAAAAGTCAAAACTTGATGTGATTCGAGAAAATGTAATCAATTCTTTATGACTGTAACATTGCCCGTGAGCAATTCTATTGCATTTTCCTGCAAGTAAGCTAAACTCAAAGAGAAGCATAAACTGATCAAGGAGAATAAACTGTCCTGGAATGTCAGGGACGCTCAACATTAATAGATTGCAGTGCTTGTCAAGTATTTGTCCAGTTATTATGTCGTTTGTCATGTTAAATATCTCATATAATTATTTCAACTTTTTGTTGGATTCATTTCTCCCCAACGTTCAGCTTTATGATCGCTCTTCCTGATTCACATTCAGATGAAAAATTCGCCTTTATTTGTATCTCCAACTAAAAAGACTGCTTCAAATTTATTTCAACTTGTCATAGTTATGACTCAAAACAAGTTCGAGAATTTAAGTTGGAGGGAAAAGGAAATCATTCAGTTTCAGTTTTGAATAGCGAATTTCCTCAAAATTCCATAATAAGATCCATAAAAGAACTTCAGTGAATTTGGAGCATAGACATTAACGGTATTTTGTTACTGCAATTGTTTGTGTTGTAAAGATATAAGTTAATACAACATAACAAATGGAAATGTTCATAGCCAAATCGAATTGAACAACAGAAGTTTGAGACCACTAATACCAAGTATATAGCTGTAATTTATTCAGAGGAGAATAGGCAGCCAGACACGACAAATTATATGTCTAAAAAAAGACAGCACGATTAGTCCATTAGCAAAGATAGCAGTGCAATCACATTTAGTTAAAAAAGGAAGAATTCACTGTTGTAACTTACAGGGAACACTAACCGCTGCAAGGATAGGATAATAAATTGCTTCCACCTGTAGAATTATAGGTCGTACCATTTTCTCAGAGATGAGTTACCGTCTTGTTGTGATTCACGCACGGATAAGATGCATTGGTTTGAGGCTGCTATATGCATTAATTTGTAAGAAGCTCAATTTATACAATGAGGTCAGGCAAATTACCATGAATTGACATTCGTCACAGTTACTTGAACAAATTGATGAAGCAATCTTTTTTTTACCCCAATGCTCAGTGGGAATGGAAATTTACAACTTCAAAGTCCCAACTGTAATCAAGAACATATACAGTTGAATAATAATTGAATTGACGTTCAATTTTCAATTGGTTTTGACTTTGTAGCTTCCAGTGATGTGGATCATGTCAGTTTAGACTGCTGCTTCCTTCATATGTTTTCACCTGAATAATTTCACATGTGTTGTTTTGGGTGTTGAAAATGTTGCTCATTGGAGGGATTAGCTCTTCTAATGGTTGTAGCTACTGAATATTCACTGAACAAACGGTACGCTCATGTTTTAAGTCACCCCAGACTGCAGTGTTGTTCATGGAGTATTAGTTAACTCTTTTCTATGGGCTCCCAAATACTACTGGAAATTTGTGACGGGATACCATTGGGACAAATTCCACAATAACTTCAAATAACATGTGGATTGCCAAACGTTGCTGTGGAGGGAGATAATTGTCATTACGACAATGACCTTGCAACTGAACACCAGCAGTCAGGCACCTAGATGCTGAGTAAATCTGTTGGTCTGATTAGTTGCGCAGTAGAACTGGGAACCAGTGGAAAACTAAACTGGAATGTTAGCTCCTCGTCGCACTATTAGTATAGTTATGAACAATTTATTACAACTCCTTGTAAACATTCACGAATAAGACTATGGTAATGGTTACCACTGGCTGCATTCGTATAAAATGGAGCCATCTGCATTCCTACATAGAGTCATAGAGATGTATAGCACGGAAACATACCCTTCAGTCCAACCCGTCCATGCCGATCAGATATCCCAACCCAGTCTATACTCACCTGCCAGCACCCGGCCCATAGCCCTCCAAACC
This sequence comes from Chiloscyllium plagiosum, assembly GCF_004010195.1. NCBI lineage: Eukaryota > Metazoa > Chordata > Chondrichthyes > Orectolobiformes > Hemiscylliidae > Chiloscyllium > Chiloscyllium plagiosum. The sequence continues at coordinate 4,795,025 of NC_057746.1, read as the reverse complement.
CTTCCTATTCATATATCCTTTTAAATATTGCAATTGTACCAGCCTCCACCACTTCCTCTGGTAGCTCATTCCATACACGTACCACCCTCTGTGTGAAAAAGCTGCCCGTTAGATCTCTTTTATATCTTTTCCATCTCACCCTAAGCATATGCCCTCTAGTTGTGGACTCTCCATCCCAGGGAAAACTTTGTCTATTTATCCTATCCATGTCCCTCATAGTTTTGTAAGCCTCTGTAAGGTCACCCCTCAGCCTCCGACGCTCCAGGAAAAACAGGCCCAGCCTGTTCAGCCTCTCCCTACAGCTCAAATCTTCCAACCCTGGCAACTTTCTTGTAAATCTTTTCTGAACCCTTTCAAGTTCTGCAACATCTTTCCGATAGGAAAGAGACCAGAATTCAATCCAATAATCCAGTAGTCTAACCAATGTCCTGTACAGGGTCAACACGACCTCCCAACTCCTGTACTCAATACTCTGACCGATAACGTTAGGGAGGATTATATGGTCCTCAAGGGCAATGAAGTCTCTTTCTCAGAAAAATGATAGTGATAATCTGAAACTCTTGTCAGTCACTCGAGCACAGTTGCTGAATCTGAAACAAATTCTAAAATGGTGATTCCTAATTTTTCACTGCAAAATACTCTTCTTGGGCTGACAGGTTCCACACAAATGTCAGGCTACGACCATCGCCAATACAAGACAATCTAATGAAATAGTGCTGTCACTGGATTAGTAACTCACTGCATTAGTAATCCAGCAGCCCTGGACTAATGTTCCTGAGTTGTCTGTTAAGACGCATGTAAATGTATTGAGTACAGCCTTGAAATTAAAAGTTAGTATCATAGAAACAATGTAAGTGTTTGTTGCAAAAACCAATGTGGTTCACTAACGCATTTTCCAGAAGGAAAGCTGCACCACTCCCCTGACATGGTTTTGCTTCCATGTTACTCAAGTCGAGATCTGACTCATAACCACATTTTGAAATGGGCAAGCAAGCAATGATGTACATTAACCTTCTACAATGTCTCGAAAAGGGACGTGAAACTGGACAGTCCAACTGAGTCAACAAGGATCCAGAAATGACACCAAGAACAAAGCCTTGTTGGACCTGGAAAGTCCTCTTCACTACATAGAAAGTAAACCTGTACAACACAGTTTTCCCACAGTAATTGGTGTTGATAAATCATTTCCTCACTCATCAACCCTCTGCAGACACCAGTATGTTAAGATTAGAGAAACACATTGGGTGTAAGTTATCGAGCAGTACGTTAGTTGCATTAATATGAGGTGCATGACAAATCAGTCACAACGTATTTCACCCTCTGCCTACACAAATTGATTCACACTGGAGAGAACTATTCATATGTAGAGTGTGCAATAAATGATTTATGAATTTATCAGGCGGCCGTGCATTTCACATCAGAGACACCATTGAAGTATAAAATATGTAACATCTCATTTGCAAGGTCTTGGAACCTATTGACACACCGGAGTATTCACACCATCAAATAAGACACCTCTGGTATAGAAGACAAAACACACAGAAAGTGACCCTTTAAGAAGGAAATTTCCAGTAAATCTATTGTAATGTCTTCAGTCATTGTGGGATGCCTGAAGATTCATATGGGAGCAGAACTATCAGGTGCCACGTTTTTACTAAGGCTTTTCCTCATTTCACCAATCTCTGAAAGCCCTAGCAAATCAACACTGATGACAAAACGGTCAGATTTGAAGAGTGTAAAACGTTTTTATACAGTCAGTTTAACTGCTGATGCATACACGCATTGACACCTGGGAGCAACCCTAGTCATATGAATACTATCATAAATTATTCACACAGTTGTCGGACAACCCAGAACATCAATAAACCCACATTGGACGTGAACCATTCCCATGTGATTTCTGCCAGGATGTTTTCACCTACTCTTCTCTAGCCTTACACCACTGTCTCCGTGGAGTCCCAAACCAAGTTAGCTTCTGTTAAACTGCGTGTTATTTGTTGGTTCCCCTCCAGTGATCACACTGCTCCTTATACTCTGTCCATGACACCACTTCTCGCTCAGAAACGTGATAGATGTCTCTTTATAGTCACTTTCTGTCCTAGTCAGTCTGATGTCACCAGCAGAACCATGTTTCCCTGTCAGAACCATGAAGCGACCGGTCCCCTCTGTAGTACCCTGGTGAACTCCTCTTTCAATCATTCCTCCTCCATTGGCACTTTCCTATGGAATCTCAGAACGTGTACTAATTGCCTTTCACATCCTCTCTCCTCAATGTCCAAAACCTTACACTCAAGTTTGCTATATTCACTGCTCAAATGTTGGTCTCTTCCGCCGCATCTGCTCCCAGGAGCTACCTAGACTACACCTCCTCCCACCCTGCCCCCTGTAAAAACGCCATCCCATTCTCCCAATTCCTTCGTCTCCGCTGCAACTGCTCCTGGGAGGACCAGTTCCAAAACCGCACAACCCAGATGGTCTCTTTCTTCAAGGACCGCAATTTCCCGCCAGACGTAGTCGACGATGCCCTCCACTGCATCTCTTCCACTTCCCACTCCTCCGCCCTTGAGCCCCGCCCCTCCAACTGCCACCAAGACAGAACCCCACTGGTCCTCAGCTACCACCCCACCAACCTCCATGTACAACATATCATCCGCCATCACTTCCGCCACCTCCAAACGGACGCCACCACCAGGGATATATTTCCCTCCCCTCCCCTATCAGCGTTCCAAAAAGACCACTCCCTCCGTGACTCCCTCGTCAGGTCCACACCCCCCACCAACCTAACCT